>NW_007360328.1:791175-827173 GCF_000271585.1 Trametes versicolor FP-101664 SS1
ATACATCTACGGATAGCTGCATTTGACAGCTTTCCGACGGTGTATGAACCGTCGGAATCGGCGGATAATTGGTGGAGATATCAGCCAGGGAGTGCTGCAGTGGCTGAGCACTGCTCGCCCTCCCTGACTGAATCACCGCCATGTGCGGCCTTGCGAATGCGTCGCCCTACATGTAGTATATGTTAGCTACAAAACGAGCCCTTACAGAAGGGAATACACCCACAGTTGGTCGAGTTGGATGGTACAGGCCTGCCCCTGAGGTGGGGCAGGCATCGCGTCGCAACCGCTGGACGGATTTGCGCGCGCGAGGGCTCGTTCGAACCGCGTGGTGAGCCCGATCCTGGGGGTATTCCTTGCGTGGCGCCGCGACAACATATGGGCGAGATATCGCCCGATTACTGCGCACAAGGGGGCCGGTTAGTACTTGGGTAGCGCATGGAACGCGCACCTGATAAGCGGCGCGTTTGCGACGTCTTGTTCGCCCTAAAAATGCGTTCAGAACGCGCCCAGAATGAGCCAAAACGGACCAGAAATAAAGGAGATATGAGCAAATCACCTACCTGGGTATGGTGGTCAGAGGGAGGAATAGCCGCCGGGAGCCCGAGGCTACCGGGAAGCCCGGGGGGCGCGGGAGATAAGGGGAAGGGCCTAATCAATGAGATTAGGCCCTTATCTGCCCAGATTAGGGGCATCTGTTATCTCTAGGGAGATAACAGGCCTCCCCCGGGGCTGCCTGCCTTATTAGGCAGCTCCCGGAGCTCTCCCGGTGCTTCGTAACACATGACGAACCTTGACGGTTCGTTATGCAAAACGGTCACGGCGGTTAAACGGTTCGTAACAGTATTTGGCTACAACAGCTGCTGGATCGAATGGACTAGAACGCAACCACTGTACAGACCTCGAGCGTTAGCGCCGTATACCAGAACGACACCGTATGCACGACACACACTGTTCGGCCATTGGGCCACATCCACGCTAGCTTTCTCAATGGTGATTTCGGTAGCCGCCAGGCATCTCACAGCGAGCTCTATCGCCTGCCGATTCTTCCAGCTTTCTGCGGCATGGTGGACGTAGACGGTGAGCCCCATCATGGGCATGTCGGTGGGAAGGACAATGAAGACCCTGTATGCGGTTATGCCAGCCCTGGCGGAGTAGCTCCGCTTCATGAGCTTGACCTGGCAACCGGTCAGGCCGATGTACAGGGGGTCATGCGCGGGGTTGGCTGGCGACGCCTCGAATAAGGCGGTAGGAAGGATGTGCAGCTCCTGGGCGAGATGCAGCAAGCCATCGACGACGACAGGAGGGCAAGTGGGAGCCATGATTGGTTATCTGCGGTCGAGAAATGAGTGACGGCCACCAAGACAGCGGAAACATCTTACGGATACTGGAAGAGGTGGCGGACTTGAGGAGTTGAGGAAGTGCGATGTTGCAGGACGGTGCGACGACATGTCTTCCGGGTGGTTTCTTGAGTACCAGACGAGGCGCATCCTTTATGCGAGGAAGACGGCGCTGAATCGAGGAAGACGGACATGCGTCTGGAGATCATCGATAAGCGGAGAGCGGAAAAAGAGGGGTGTTTGTGGTGCTGTTCTCACCTAGCCAAGTTCGTCGGTTGTGCGAAGGAGTGCTCTGACTTGCGCCCTCGCTTTCGGGAAGTGAGCGCATCGCCATGGGCCAGAAACGCTCATGCCGCTCTGATGGTGCATATTTCCACCCAGCTCGAGGTCCACGCCTTCCTTGGTCATCGAGCATCAGATGATATTGTTCCCGAATGGGGGTAGACTTCACGGACACGAGCCGCATCAGCGCGTGAATTGGCGTGACGAATGGAAGTCGATGATATACATTCTATCCAAAACTGCAGTTTGGTAGACGGCAGCGTGTTGAGAATGTGCAGCGACCAAGTTGTCCGGACACATGTCCTATGCAACGATGAGTGGTGCACCCCATGTAACGGCTTGGGGACCGCGGCCGGGCCGCGGTCGGGATCCGGCGCTTAGGCGCCCGTGGGTGTGGCTGGTGGACTATACAGTACCACGGACTATGACTCGGACGCGACGCTCCCTTGCTTGTATCTACTATTCTACTACGCCTCTATCATGACTCTGTGCATCTCACTCGGGTCGGACTAAGGCGGCCTACAGTTACTTACATTTTTTTGAGATCACTTCAAGTCTACTCAAAGGAGAAGACTAGCGATACTTGCAAAAACTGATGGATCGTTCGGTGCGTCACTCACCATCACAGGATGGGGATGGGGCCCATGTCCACCGGGGATCCCGTCCATCTGATGGACGGGACCCTGGCAGAACAGAGGGCTCCCGAACCGAAGCTGATCCTCAGAACCCCGCGAGCACGGGATCATCAGCCCACACGGGCGGATCCAGCTCGCAGAGCTTTACTACAGCGTACTCGGACGGGGAACACACCGTCCGTGGCAATCGCACGCGCTCCCGAGAAGATACCAGATCTTCTCAGGAGGACGTAAACCCCGGGGCGGGACTACGTCGTCCTGCCTCCAATGTCTCCGGTGCGGGAAACCAGTCGTCTCCTCCGAGCCCCACCCCCATGGGTGGTGTTCATTGGGACAACATGGTGTTCGCCGCATCATCGGACAGACGTGCCCAGTTAGGGCGATACGACACGGCGGAGGACATCACTCCCCCCGGGTCCGACCCGCTACAAGTGCGGGGACACTCTGCGGAACAAGGCACGACGGGTCCACATGCTTCGCAGCCTGGGGTCCCGCGGTCGTCGACATCTTCTGCGCCTTCTGCCCGTTACCCCCGTCCGTCACGATCAACGAGGGCTGTTCCACGACCAGCTGGAGTGCAGCACCCTCTCCCGAGGGTGCCGCCGTCAGGCCCGCCGCAGTGGGACGCCCCAGGAATGCCGCCTAGCATTTCCAGTGATCCCAATCGGGGGCGACAGGCCGAGTATGAACATTACTCGGGGGAACCTGCTTCGTCAGGCCCCACAACCGGATACGCTGAGTCGTTGTATGGACCAGCCGTCGTCCAGGGTAGTGACCCGAGGGGACCCTCGGTTCACTCTGCCCTGGCTACGAGCTTCCAAGATCCATTCGCAGAACAATCTATGCGCGTCATCCGGCAGCAAGAGTCCCTGCGGCAGAGACTGCGACAGGGTACTCAGGTGATGGAAAATCAAGTCCAAGGGGTGGACGTTATGGCCGGCCGTGGGCAATCCGTGATTCAAGAATTCGTAGCGGAAGTGAATGCCATGCGGTCTAGGGTGAACCGCATTGTGGGGGACAATAATAAGATGCTGGACGAAGTAGAGCGAGGATTCGCGGCGACTAAGTTGTTGCTCGAATCCGCCGTTCCTCTGTCTTCGTCCACGCCGCAGCCCATCCCACGTTCAGCGCTGCTTCTTGAGTCTGCCCCGGAGGTGCATGAGCATACCCATAGTCCTGGACAGTCACATGTCCCGGACTATGGATACTCTTCCCCGGGCCCCCAGAACGATCCACTAGAGGGTGACGACCCGGGCTATCAGCCAGCCTCCTCGCACGAGGGCCCATGGCAGAACCAGAGGGACACCCCGCCACACATGAGCCGACAAGGCCCACGAAGCGCCCCGCCGCGCTCAGGACCGCCCCAGGATACTACTCAAGTGCCTGGGACTGGTTCCGGAGCCTCGGGTCCACCACGGCATGGTGAAGCATCGTCGGGATATGCTCCCTTCCAGGCACAACAGCCTCCGAGGGCGCACCCTATAGGGTTCGACCGCGTGCCGTTGTCTTTGGAACACGTCCGCTTTGCTAGAGACGACCGGGGTGGATCCCAAGGATACACCGCGGGGTCCTCTCAGCATAGTGGGCGACAGCCGGTCATACCAACGATACCACTGTCCAGTAAACCCAAGGCATTCCGCTTGCCCCAGACCGCGCCCCCGTCGAGGGCGTTCTCATCCTACCCACCTGTTACCCACAACTACACCGACCGGGACCCCATCGTACCACTCTCTGTGGTGGGACGACTGAACCCGGGTGCGACTGAAGTTGTGGGCCACTTGGTGGACTCGGACGGGCATTGTGAAGTCATGCTCGTCCACTTATGTGACAACATCCGGTATAAAACCGGATGGGTGTCTCCATCGCTACCGCCGGGTATGAAGTATCCGAAAATCGACCCCCCCGCGAAATACGACGGGGCCGATGATCACAATGTGTTTTACAACTGGTTGGACGGATACCTTACCTGGTTACGGGCCTACAACGTGTGCGGGCCCGAAACCGATAGGTACCGTGTATTTTACCTGCGCACCTATTTGACGGGCAAGGCGGTAGACTGGTTCACCGTGTGCATTGATAACCCATCTCTGGGTTACCAACCTACGTTTGAAGAGACTATCTGCGCCATGCACCGTCGATTTGTGCACTCTAGTTCAGCAGCTAAAGCTACCCTAGAGTTCGAGAAATGCCGATACCGCGCTCAGGACGGCATAGAGTCATTCTATGCCGAACTGATGCTGCATGCATCTCGCATGGTAGAGCCACCGGACAATTATACTATCCGTCGCCGGCTAGTCGATGGGCTCCCCGTCGACATGTTCCGTATCCTCACGTTGGATCGGAACATTAGTGCGGAGGAAGCGTCCGCGGAAGAGATTCTCACCAGTGTCCGCCAAGTGGAGCAGGGGCTCACGCGCCTGCGCCACCGCAAAAGCCGTGATCGCGACCACAGACCACCGCTGCCCTCGGCGGGCCCGGTAGTGTCTACTCGACCGGAGAACCGGGGTCGTGAGCGTTCACGGTCTAGGGACAGTGACCGATCAAGTACCCCGCGACCGGGTCCAGCTGTCGCTGCCGAGTACAAACCGGTCGCCGCGCGAGTGCCCACCCCGGGGCAGTCGCGCTCTGTTCCCGCCGGCAACACCTGCTTCAGCTGTGGTCAGCTTGGCCACTATGCAAACGACCCTACCTGCCCGCAGTATGGCAAACATCGTCCCGGAGGACCAGGCAAGCCTGTGCAACGGACCCGTTTCCATGCCCAGCGTGTGGATATGGGCACTGACAGTCTAGCACAGGACCTCGTCCTCCCAGACGGTAATCCATACGGTGATGAGACCTGGGGCGGGTCCCGGTACGATTCCGAGGAGGAGCGCGTGCTCACACCGCAGCCACCCTCGGAAGGGGGGGGGTCGGAAGTGATTCGAGCTCAAACTATGGCAATGAGAGTCACCGACTCATGGAGCGATGAAGAGGACGAGATCGTCCTCCACATGCGCGCTGGTCGAGTGACTCCTCCTAGCAAGCTTGTTGCACACTCCACCAGTGTGCGTCGGCGCGAATCTACTTCGGATACGGTACAACCGCGTCGCGATCGCCAACTCCAGGCATCGCTATGCGCGTTGATCAATGTAAATGGCATCCTGGCCTATACGTTGTTCGACTCAGGGAGCACTACCGACTCAGTATCTCCGGAATTCGCCCACATATCTAGGGCGAAGATGGTGAAACTCAGTGAACAGGTAGTGCTGCAGTTGGGATGCTCAGGCAGCAGATCTAAGATCAGCTACGGTACCTGGGTACCCATCCAGTTTGGACCTATCGCGGACACCATGTATTTCGACATAGTGAACCTCGATCGGTACGATTGTGTTATTGGCACTCCCTTCATGAATGCCCACGGAATTAAGCTGGACTTTGAACAACGAGCGATCATTGTCAAAGGCCAGACTTGTTCCGCATTCACCAATGAAGAAGACTCAGCATACCGAGTACGCAGACTAAATGTTCGCAAGCCCAGCGGGGCCACGCGTCCAATTCCTCCTTCCGGGAATTGACTCCATGAACCTCCGCATCTCCGGAAAACCACAGTTGAGGATGTACCGGATGAGGACAAACTCGGAGATATCTCCGAACGCGTCCTTGACGGACACCTCCCCTACGTGGTGGAAGAGATCCGCAAGCGTAAAAGCACCGTGGACGTCGACGGCCGAGGACCAGGGAACAACGTTCCCCGGCCCGATCCGATCGCGACCAAAGAGCCATACAGCCAGGATCCACCTATGGTGGACCATCGTTCCAGTCACACTGTGGACACCGAGAATACGCCTTCTCCAACTGAAAAGTTGGAGGCGGCAGCACTCCCTCCACACCAGGCCATATTCAATTATCCAGCAGATAGTGAACGCCCCAAGAAACATTCTGTTCCTTGGAAGCGAGACCCTCGACTGCCCAAGGACATGCCGGAGATCACGGATCGCGATCCCATTTCGCTCCACTCCTCGAGTGGAGTGAAACGAGACAAGTATGGAAATGAAGACAGATATGGGATGAACGAGGCCCTCTACGAGGAGGTAGTAAACTACCTCCGCGAGATGCCCGAACGATCCTATCTTAAACCTCCGGAGGTGATACCATATTTGCGCGAGCAATGGTTTCAACGGGTTGAGGATTTGGTTGGCCCTATACCGTTAGAGTTGCCCCCCATGCGCGAGATAAATCATCGTATCCCGCTCATGGACGAGCAACACCGGTATAACTACCACCACCCCCGGTGCCCCGACGCCGTAAGAGGTGAACTCAAGGCGAAGATGGACCGGTATTTGGAGGCTGGGTGGTGGGAGATGAAGCCCGCCAACCAGGCTGCTCCATTACTATGT
This sequence comes from Trametes versicolor FP-101664 SS1, assembly GCF_000271585.1. NCBI lineage: Eukaryota > Fungi > Basidiomycota > Agaricomycetes > Polyporales > Polyporaceae > Trametes > Trametes versicolor. The sequence goes on from NW_007360328.1 coordinate 797,806, forward strand.
GTCCTTAAAAAGAACGGCAAATTGCGAACGGTTATCGACACTAGACAGCGGAATGACAACACGTTCAAGGACGTGACGCCATTCCCTGACCAGGATAACATTCGACAAGATGTGGCTCGCGCCAAATACCGATCAAAGATCGACATGTCCGATGTGTATGAACAAATACGCATTGACGTCGAGGACGTTTGGAAAACCGCGTTTTCCACTATCTTCGGTACTGCGATATCCCACGTCATGCAGCAGGGGGACTGTAACGCCCCTGGCACATTCCAACGGCTCATGACGTGGATATTCCGCAAGTACCTGGGTGTGTTTGTCCACGTATACCTCGACGATATCTTCGTGTTCTCCCGTACGATCGGCGAACACGAAGAACATCTACGATTGGTGTTTGATCGACTGCGAGAGCAACGACTATATCTTAGTCGTGCCAAGCTGGACTTATATTGGGTCCGCATGGATTGCCTAGGTCACCTTATAGATGACCGTGGACTTCATGCGGACAGCGACAAGATGACCAAGATATGGGACTGGCCTCCCATGCAATCTAAGGACGAGGTCCTTCGATTCCTGGGGCTGGTCCAGTATCTGGCGCACTTCATGCCCGACTTGTCGGCCTTTACTTCGCCGCTCGAGGCCATTGGTAAGAATGGACAGCCGTTTTACTGGCGGCCCCTTCACCAAACCTGCCTCGACCGTATCAAGGATATGGCGTGTAAGGCACCCATACTTAAGCCCATCGACCCAGACCTTGACGAACCTATTTGGGTCGTCACGGACGCGTCGGTGTGCGGTATAGGAGCCGTGTATGGACAAGGACCCGACTGGCAGACCTGCCGGCCGGCAGGCTTCATGTCCAAGAAGTTCACGTCAGCTCAAAGATCTTATCCGACGTATGAGCAGGAAGCTTTGGCCATGATTGAAGCGCTCCTCAAATGGGAGGATCGCCTCATTGGCCGAAAGTTTCGGATTGCGACGGACCATGAGGCCCTCTTGGCCATGGGACAAGTCAAGAGGGATACTCGATCTGGTCGTCTCATCCGGTGGGACGAGTTTCTATCTCGATACGACTACAAGATAGAACATGTTCCGGGAAGTGAGAACAAAGTCGCGGACTGCTTGTCCCGGTATTTTGAGAATGACCCTCCCGATATACTTCGGCCGGTTCAGGACTACGTCAACGCCGACGTTCGTCTTGACCCGGGTCTCGAAGATATCGTGGACGTCCGCAAGGCCGAAATCGAGCAATTGGTAGAAGAGGTAGCGCTCCGTGCTCTTTGCGAAGTCGTGGAAGACCGCGAGAATGAAGCAGCGGAACTGCTACCTACCGTACCTCCACCGTTGACCTCGGACGAGGAGACCATCACGGTGGGTGACGCACTCCAAGCTGGCCCCCCTCTTCACTCGATTGTTCTGGGTGAAGATGGTTTCTTGTCCGCGGTAAGGCTGAGCACGGATCGATCCGTGGATCATCCGGACCCGGACCTACGGGTTTGGCACGGATTTTGTGCCGCACCTGGATCCGAGCACGATCCGGACCCCGGATCACCTGGATCCGCGGATCCGGATCCAGGTAACCTGTGGGTCACACCGGGTCTACCTGCACAGGACATCAAAAAAATCAAAATGATTATTTCACAAAAGTAAGGACATAGGTGTGTAGATGATACGAATGCGACAGACCGTCAAAACGAAGGAAGGGGAACGGATGAAAAATGGCGGAGATATAAGCAAAACAAGTAAGGAGGGGGAGGAGGAGTACATAGTCATATCTACAGAACGGATGGACTGATTGGGCCGTGCTGTATCTCATTCGAAAGCTATGGCATGAACGAGTACAATGGTCCAGACAAAGTGGGATACAAGGAAGAAATGGATGCGGTATGGATAGGATAAAAGTGGCGCTCTGGGGCTCTTGAGAACTTCAGAACGCAGCCAATAGCGGATGAATAGCACAGCGAGTGCTCCAGCATGGATTGTGTGATGAAGGGGCATACATCAGGCAAGATATCGCCAGATAATATGCAGATTTAGAGGAGATATGAAGGTAAAGGTATTGAGTACAAGGGAGGTGGAAAGACATCGACACAGCACATGCAAAACTGGACGTATCACGACGAACCTTGGTGTTCCTAAAAGTCCTTCAAAAGCGTGTCAAAACACGCCATTTCGCAAGTGAATCCCTGCACAGTTGGCCTCGGGATCGCCTAATCAATGTGGCTCCTGTGGCCAACCTGGTCTTGTTGTGGAAGTCTTCAGCCTTTCAGCCACATAGAAAGTAGTGCAGTAGGATGTGTGTGTACCAGGCTTCCAGTTAGAGTGTGTCATGAAGCAAAGAAAGAAATTGTAGAGGAGACTGCTCATGGTATAGAATGAGGTGAGGATCCGGCACAGATCATGCACGGTTTGAAACCCTAACCTGGATCCGGGCACGATCCGGTGCCCGGATGACCCGGACCCGCGGGTCCGGCTCTTTCCGGGTCCGGATCCGGGTTTTCCCGGCTCTACCCGGGCATAGAGCCGGACCCGTGCTCAGCCTTAGTCCGCGGTGCGACACGGTTATGCGAGCGACCCTACGTTCTCCAAGATCATGGATAAGCCCTCGGCTTATCCATCATTTGAAGTACACGACGGGTTGCTGTATGTAACCACCCGATTTGACCACAAGGTCATGTGCGTACCGGTCAGACTGCTACACAAGCGGAGCTTGCGTGAGCTGGTCATTGACCATGCACACACGACGCTAGGTCACCTCGGTGCCCAGAAGACTGCGGAGTACGCTCGACGGTGGTACTGGTGGCCTCGTATGACGAAGGACATCAAGAGATTCTGTGTATCCTGCGGCGCGTGCCAGATGTCTAAGACATCTAACGCGGTGCCCACGGGATTACTTCACTCGATGCCTATTCCTATGTACCCCTGGCAGTCGGTCGGAATGGACTTTGTGGGTCCATTCCCCGACGCCAACGGGTACAATTACATGCTGGTTGTCATATGTCGGCTCACGAGCATGGTGCATTTGATACCATGTCGGGTAACGGACTCAGCATCCACTGTGGCCGACTACTACCTGAAGGAAGTAGTCCGGCTACATGGACTTCCCGAGTCAATCGTATCCGATCGTGACTCCAAGTTCACGTCCGTGTTTTGGAAGGAGGTCCACCGACTATTGGGAACGAAGTTGCTTATGTCAACCTCGTTTCACCCTCAGACCGATGGCGCCTCCGAACGATCAATCCGCAATGTGGCCCAAATTCTTCGGACGAAGGTGTCCCCCAGCCAGACCGACTGGGTGAACCACGTCTCGATGGTTGAATTTGCCATTAACTCGAGCGTGAACTCGTCAACGGGGTTTGCGCCCTTCGAGCTCAATTACGGATACATGCCGCGGATGGCGGCCTGGGACCAGGGGACGTCTAAGTTCCCCGGTGTCCAGGCATTCGCCGATCGTGTGCGCATGCAGCTGGCGCAGGCCCACGACGCGATCCTGCAGTCCCGGGTTGGCATGGCGTACCATGCTAACCAGCGACGCGCGGAAGAGATTGCACCGTTCGCCGTGGGCGACAAGGTGTATTTGTCCACCAAGAACCTAACACTCCCTAAGAACCGGGCACGGAAACTGGCGCCTAAATTTATCGGTCCGTACAAGGTCTTGCGAGCGAGCCCCAAGGTGTCCAGCTATACGCTGGAATTGCCAGATGAACTCGTCAAACGCCGAGTCCATCCAACGTTCCACGCCGCGCTGTTGCGCCCTCACCATGAGAGCGACAACGCCATCTTCCCGGGCCGCGAGGCCCAGAAATTCTATGATTTTGGCATGCCCGACGAGCAGGAATGGCTCGTCGACGAGATCACCGGACATCGATGGATGGCTAAGTCCATCGAGTTCCTGGTTCACTGGTCGGCGGGCGAACATACTTGGGAACCACTGGCTCACTGCAACGAGTTGCGCGCCCTGGACGATTATTTGGCATTGATGGGTGTCGCGGACTGGCGGGCCCTACCACGGATTGCCCGTGCGGAGGCCCCGCCCCGTCGCTCCCGCCGTTGAGCCCGCGACGCGTCGGCCACCACGACCGAGGTCGGGGTGGGCGTACGTGCGGGGCTGGGGAGGAAGAAACGTTGAAGGCCGGGATTCACCGCGCCACCTCGATGGTGGCGTGGGAACCACATTTGGGCGGCGCTCACATTAAAGTTAGCCGCCCGTGACGTGGCCCGGCAGCTCCTCTCTCCTCCCACACCCCTCTCGAGCGCCCCACCCGGTTTCACCGACGCCGGCCCAGCTCGCTTTGCCATCACTCGCTTCCGCTCTCGCCTCCCGCACTCTCTCAAGCTGTCTTCCCGCTCTTCTGCAACCACCACCAGCATGTCCCACCGTGGCCGTTCCTGCTCCCCGCATGGTGGGGACGACTCTGTAGTCGTCCACAACAAGCGGGGCTACGCGGACATAGACACGTACGACGCGCCCGGAGGGGGAGGGTCGGGAGGCAGTAGCCACTTCAGTGGATACTCGCAGCCGGCGTTCCAGTCCTCCGGGCCGTCCTTCAACAACAACTTCGGGCCCAAAAATTTCGGCCCCCCCGGCTCTAATTACGGGCCCAACTACGGGCCCAACTACGGGCCATCCGGCTTTGGACCGACCCCCGGCAACTATCCGCCCCTGCACATGGGGTCGGATAATAGCGGGTGGGAACGCGCCGCCAACGCCTATCAAGAATTGGCTGACGCCCGCCAGAAGCAGGCCCAGCTGTCGGCTGAGCTTGGTGAGGCCAACGCGAAGCAGCACGACCTGCGGGCGCGTATACGCGACCGCGATCGGCTGATCGAGCAGGCCGAAGCCAAGATTGCCGCCCTCACCATAGAGCGCGATGCCCTCCGGAGCGAACTCGAGAAGCCGTCGCGCGAACGTCGGGGCCCGCCGCCCCGCGGGTTCATACCCCAAGGCCACGACAGCGGGTGGCCGGGCACAGGTTGGGGACGAGGGGCTCAGCCGCCTTTCGGCCACGGGCCCGTGCCCGCGCCTGCGCCCGTTCACACCCACGCCGCTGCGCATGCGCCCGCGTCCGCTCACGCCCACGCCGCTGCGCCTGCGCCTGCGCACCCTGCGCACCCGGCCGCAATCACGCCGGGACAGGCGCCCGCGAATCCGACGGTGCCGGCGCCTCCTCTGCACGCACCCCTCGCTGCATCCATGCACGCGCCAGTTGGGCTTCAGCCTGCGCAGGATGTCACCATGACCGACGCAGCCGGTCCCGCTGCTCCTCCCGCAGGCATTCCACCTGCTGGAGGGGCTCCCGACCCGAATGCCGTCGGTCCGCCCGCCGCCACCACGATGACGGTCATCGATGCTGACCTGGAAGCTGAGCTCCGCGCGCTGCCTCCCGGTAAACGGGAGGTATGCCGGATCCTCTCGCTGAAAGGGAAGCCCGATGAAGCCCTCGAATCGTCGGGACAACCACTGTCGGCCTGGTACCGGTGTTGGATAAGCCCTCCGCCGGACATGGCCGGCGCGTACACGGAGATGGACTTCGACGATGAGGGCTCGGACGACGACGATGACCGCACCCCTGGTGTGGACATGGTCCTCGCCGACCCCATCGAGCGATTTGCGCCTCACATGACGGGCGCCGCGACCCACAAGGAAGAGAGTCGCGCGCGGTCGAAAGGCACGGGGCTGCCTGACCCGCTACCCTCCACCGACAACCCCGTGTTCGGTCCGTGGGCCGGCACCCTCATCAAATCGGTGGTGCAGGCCCATAACCTACGTTGGTGGGCGTTGGTTGAGTGGGACGAGGAGGCGATGCGCTTCTACAAGTTCATCGTCCCTCTCTACAACAACCCCGCCCACGTTCGGCCTGAGGGCATCAGGTTCTTGATGCACGTCCAGAGTGCGGACTCTGCGCGCATCAAGCAGTACCACGAAAAGCCGGCGCCGCGCCCTGAGTTCGCACCTCGCGATACTCTGGGACGCTACCCGGAAGCCACCGCCAATGCTGCCACCATCTGGCGGTTTTTCCGGTCGGCGGCAGTGAATGCCTGGCCCCAAGGCATGCGTACGGCGTCCGGCGCTGCACCGGTGGGCGATGGATTCGCCATCCCCCACCTGGGCGACTGCCGGGCGTTCTTCCTGCTGTGGCACCTCGTACTCCAGCGCCGTCGCAAGAACCCCCACCACTCCCACGACATCCGCATCCTCGAGATCGTGGTCGAGCTTTTCTCCATCCCCGGGTGGTACCGTCGCATCGTCGAGATCGGCGAGTACGTCGCTGTTCCCCAGGCCACCCCCATCCGCTTCCCGTTCTCCGCCGACGACGCCTCCCCCATCCACTTGGCCGCGTGGTTCTGTACCCACGGCTTAGGGCTGAACGACGAGATCATCCGTTCCATCCAGCGCTGGGCTCTCGTCACCCGCAACGCGCGCGAGCACCGCGAGCCCCTTGACGACTCCCCCTGGGCCTCATCCCCCTCATCGCTCGAGGCCGTCACCACCCCTGCCGAAACCGCGCCCATCGTCAAGTACGACGACCTGGCTTGGGGCGAGCGCCTCCTCGAAACTCACGAGTCCAATCACGGAGACTTCGACGAGCTGGTAGACGCGGACGACATCGACGACTAAAATGAGGGTTCCCGCTGCGGCACGCGCGCGGCCCTCGTCGGCGTCCTCTCCCACCACCACACCACCGCCTCCGCTCGTCGTGCTAGGGATTGGGATTGGGATCATGCCTCGATCCGGAGGGGGAGGGTGTAACGGCTTGGGGACCGCGGCCGGGCCGCGGTCGGGATCCGGCGCTTAGGCGCCCGTGGGTGTGGCTGGTGGACTATACAGTACCACGGACTATGACTCGGACGCGACGCTCCCTTGCTTGTATCTACTATTCTACTACGCCTCTATCACGACTCTGTGCATCTCACTCGGGTCGGACTAAGGCGGCCTACAGTTACTTACACCCCACGATGAAGCCGAATGTCGAGACGCACCATGTGTACGATGTGTAAGCTGTGCATAAATTCTAAACCCTGGTTTTCGTGGTTGAGTCGTAGTCAGTAGAAAGGCTGAGTACTTGCTGTACATACCTCCACGAACTGGAATAGTAAATCGATGAGAGTATATTCGTTTAGATGGATCTACTCCTTCCAAGGCCCCCAACTTAGGCATGATAAGCAGTGGATGATCGATTGAGGGGATTTCGCATGGTACTATGTGATTGTTCGGACACTTCAGTTCGCGAACTTGAAGTAGTCGTTCATAGATCGCGAGCTCCTCCATGCCGGGGTCGAGGACGTTGACAAAGTAGCCTGGTTGGATCCAGGGTAGAGTACGGAATACAGATCCCTGTCCTTGAATGTCAGCTGCGAGGACAGTCAAATGTAATAATAAAAAAGACGCGCAGACTTTGGAACATCGGCTAGGACGATTCCTCGGCGCTGTAACTCTGGGTTGCGTTGAAGAGGCGTTTGGGAATTCCGCAGAACCGATCTCTCCGTTACGGAGTCTCACGAACCAAGGATATCGGAAGCCTTCGGAAGTCATATCGCCGCCGTAGGCCCAGGAGTGATAAAGAAACCAGTAAAGCCAATCTACAGCCGGCGGCGTAGTAGCTATACGAAGTGGGAAGGAACAACTCGCACAGTGCAAATTTAGCGCTCGTTGGATTTATTCTGCAATTCTGAACGTGAACTTTAATAACTCTCTTGCCTCGTTGTCCGCTTTCCCTCATACCACCACCGCTACCGGGAAACACTACCGACAGGGCCAGCACTTGGCAAAGGAATCCTGCCCTGTTAGCAGTGCCACCGTCACGCACGCTTACTGCATCAGGAAAATGGGAAATTTCCGGACGGAGATGGTTTTCTGGGCGCTCCGGCCGGACCCATCGGGATACGCTGTCTCCGTCCCGAGAGAGCGTCTCCATGGGCCCCCGTCTGCAGTTTCCCAACACCGCGTTTGATGCCCTAACGTCGTCGGCGCGCATGCGCCAGCTCGTGTGAGCCAGAATTAATGCAAAATTCGCAAATGCGCTTCAGCGCGGTCAACATTGCGGGCGTGCCTAGTCTCCGGAGCACACCCAACGGAGACAGGCGGCTCCATACGGAGACGCATGGAGACGCCAATCTCCCCCTGGAGCCCGGATCTCCGCGGCTCCATCGGCTCCGTCTGGTACCGCACGGCCCGGGAGGAGAAATACAGTCGAAACCCTCCTAACCCATAGCGGTCGGGAAGGGCCCCAAACTATGGGTTTTCGCAGGATATGGGTTACCAGAGTAAGCGCCCGTAAGGCGTTGGCAGTAATTATATTAAGCGCCCGCTATTGGGTCAAAGAGATATCAGCGTAAAGCACTACGTGCGGGACAGATAATCAGTAATCGAGGTATCCTTCATCGAGCGTTGAGCGTCGCGCCACATTTCCCGCGTGAATCGGGTGAGGGCATCCTCCAGCTTCCGCGCGGCGGGTGTATCCATACCATTTGTGAACTGAGTGAGCAAAGCGGCCGCTTCAAGAACTTTGTGTCGTGTCGGAGGAGTCTCGGGCTCATCGTCGCCTTCAGCCGCCTCCTCATCTTCGTCTTCACGAGACTCCTGAACAGCAAGAAAAATTTCTTCCTCCGAGGTCTGCGAAAGCACTTCGGTCTCGACTGGTGGGTTGAGGAGGAAGTCGACGTCCATGCGGTTCGCTGTCTGGAGTGCGCCGGTCATGACAAGCCCATCAAGGGCTTCCTCAACGGCCTTCTCCGCCTGCCGAACAGGGTCTTGACTCGCTGTGGTTGCCTCGGCATTGAGAAGCGAGGCAATGGGGACAGAGGGTGCCGGAAGGGGGAGAGAATCGGCGGCCAGATCGGGCGGCAGGATGCCGGCCTTGCGCCAGCAGTGTCGGAGCGTATTGGCGTCCACCTCCATCCAAGCAGCATCAGCAAGTCGCATGGCTTCGAGCTGGTCTATGTTGTAGATGTTGGACGGAGTGATGCCGCGATTGTAACGGTTGATTGCACGTTCAATGAACCGCGCACGGTAGTGGGCCTTGAAGCATCGGATAATGCCCTGGTCGTTCGGCTGCACGTGGGCGGTCAGGTTTGCCTTGAAATTCTCGACCTGGATGGACCGCAATCCCAGCGGAGGGACGTGCGCGGAGAAGTTGTCTTGAAGTAGGAGGATGTTCCGCCCCTCGGCAGTGAGCTTGCGGTCCCACTCCTGGATCCACTCCTGGTACAGGACGGTCGTCATCCACGCCTTCGCATTGTTCCGATAACGGAAACCTAGCTGGGCCCCTGTCTTCCCCGCAAACGGTCTGGGCTTCTTCCACTTCCCAATGACGAAGGGCGGGAGCTTATCCGTTCCATCGGCATTGGCGGTGAAGGCGTAGGTAAGGTGCACCTTCTTCCCCTTGACGCCGGCGGTAGCCTTATCCGAGAGCCCACGGTCAGGAGGAAGTCTAAATGGGGCCTCTCAATTTGACAACCCTGCAAAAATATCAGATAAACTCACCCATAGAAGAGACCTGTCTCGTCCATATTGTAAATGTCGCGTGATCGAAAACCGTGCTTCGCAATGAGCTCTTGGACGCGCTTGCGTTCTTCGTCCACGTCCTGGAGGTCCGCAGAAGCTGCCTCGCCATGACGCTTGAACTCGCGCAGCCCGTGGCGCTTCTTGAATTGTTCCAACCAGCCGTTACTGAGACGCAGCTGCTGGTCAAGAGGAACCTTCGCGCGGTCCGCAAATGACTTCCATTTCTGGCGCAGGACCTCGCCAGAAAGTAAAATATTCGACGACAAGGCCGCGACTAACCAGAGATCCATCATTTGCTCGATCTCAGGGTGCTGCGTCTGGAGGAGCCGCTTTGCTGAGGCCGCTGCGCTCGGCCCGCTGCCCGTACCGCACCCAGACTCCTCCCATCTCTTCCGCCACATCGCCTCATCCTTAACCCACGAGCTCACTGTCGGCTGCTTGAGCTTGAGGTTTGGATAGAGTGGGTCGAAGTGCCGCGCAGTTTTTGTTTGATTCTTGCCGTTCGCATGAAACCAGTCCAGAATTTCGATTCGCTGGGCAAGTGTGGCATTCTCCTTCTTCTCGAACACTGGGTTCGAAACTGCCTTCTTCTTCGGCTGCCCTGCGGTCGTTTTCGCATCCTCCGGCCCTTTTTGCTCGAAGTCAGTCTAATTATTTTATCAACAATTTCAGGGCCACGCACGCTTTCTCTTTCCGCCAACCACACCACTCTTCTGAGGCCCCTTTCCCGCGCCATTTTTCCAGATACCCTCGAGCCGCCGTATCGCCGCCTTCTCTCCCGCTGAGAGCTCTCGCAGGGCGGTCTCGTAGTCCTTCGCCTTCTCTAGGGCACTTATCGCTCTCTGCTCATCAACGAGGTTGGCTTCGTTGTCCAGCCAAGCTTCGTCGTCGGGTCCGATTGGCTTCTTTGCCGCAAGAGAAGCCTGCAGCTGCGCCCGGCGCGAGGAAACCTGGCCCTCAAGAAGCTGGAATGCTTCCTTCAACTGCCAATTAAGCGTGCAAGATCGATGGGAGGACATGGGAAAGCGTCGGATGCAAGCACACGTCGCCGGAATGTCATCGATGACTGATATTAAGTAAGCAAAAGGTATGGGATTTTTGCCCGGCCAGCGTATGGGTTATGTGGTATCACAGGTCCATGGGGTATGGGGTCGACTTGCCCCTATCCCAACTCGGGAAAGCCAAAAAGGCATGGGTTATCCCAGGTTATGGGCTACGAGAGGTATGTGTTAAGAGGGTTTCGACTGTAAGCGTTTCCTGATGTGCGATAGCATCGAAAGCCTGGCCCCTAAGGGATTTATATCTGGCATACCTCCACCGTCGAGGGCATAAGGAAAACCGATGTCTGCCTGGGACACGGATCTGAGTGTGTGCGTCTTGACCTTTCCCGTGTATATGACACTTACACAATGCGCATATGCAGACCGTCCTCAGACTACAGTCACCACGCGCTGCCTCCTGCTGCTGTAGTACATCGCCGTAGCTCCGCTGTGCTTCTGCCAAACCAGACAAAATTACGACTGCCTACGCACAAGAAGCTTGTGTTCAGCGCAAGCTGCAACTCACGTGGCTGACTGACATCCTTAAGAGCTCAGACATGCTTGCCGCACAGTGCAGACTCTGATGCTATATCAATGGTCTCGCACTCTTCACCGCACCCCATCGGGCCGTCAAGCTCAGACTTCGCTGAGGCATCCGACGAAGCATCCGACTCCGTGCTGAGGAAGCATGTCTGGCATGATACGTCCGGAGTCTATTGTGTCGGATTGGAAAATGGGACTCATGATCACCTCGTTGCACAGTTCATGACCCTGCTGAGCGTCATCCCGGGAAAATTGGCAGACCGCTAGTGAGTGTTACGTACGCGGGTTCATCGCTGACCTGTCATGCTGACTTTCGCTCACAGCGGCTACAAGGTATGTTCTTCTTACGATCCCAGCAGGTGTGCAGCGTGCTTAACATGTGGCCAGCCCTTCCTCGCTGCCGGCGGGATCCTGTGGACGCTGAGCATGATTCTGTGCGTGTTCGCCGCGCAGTTGTGGCATTTCTTCGTGATCATAGTAGGCGCAGCACGTGGCTTCATACGTCCCCATCCGTTTCGGCGTCAGCCAGTTGCAAATTAAAGCTCGCGCCTCCTCCCTACCCCCTTTTGGGGGGCAGGATCAGAGTACTAGTGCTTGGTCCTCGGTTACGGCAAGACAATCTTCTTTCTATCGTCTTGCTATATCTTGGCTGCGGATCCCCATGGATTCGACATCTGTTGACGCGGCGAACCTGTGAACCCCGGGGGAAACACTCCGCAAGAAACTACGCCATCCATAAGTTGTCTTCGTCTCTGTCATCTCGTGCCAGTATGTGGTACATCGTGACGTTACGATAGCTTACAATGCGAGTAGCAGGAGGGACTTCAGTAGAGGGGTTGTAACCCCATGGCCTATTAGGCCACCGGGGTTAACCCCGGGACTTGACACCGGAGCACTTAGACTTTGTAAAATACATTACTAAAAGTAGCTAAGAAATGGCAGCAGGGAGGATTGAACCGGCAACACAGCAGATCTGAGCCGGCAAGCCGGGTAATCTAACCACTGTACCACCAGAGCTTCCTTTGCTCAACAATTTAATACACCATATTGGTTTTGTTGGTTGCGCGAAGAGGACCCGCCATTCGTGCTCCCTCCCCTCCCTCGCTGCGCTCGGGGGGTCCCCCGAACCGGGAGCACTCAGGCGGGCACACTAAAGCCTCGTTCGCGCGATTTTTACAGACCGGCTCCTCTCAGGGGAGGGGGAAAGTCGTATATTAAGTGGCCTAACCCAAATACCTAACCCTAAGCCGAACCCTAAGGTAGCACACAGGCCTAAGCGAAAGGCAAGAATGTAAGGCCTACTGGTGTAGGGGTAGTAGTGCCCGGTGATATATTAATGCTGCCGGTTCGAATCCCTAACGTACCATTTTATTTAAAGTATGCCAGGTGCCCCGGGGTTAACCCCGAGGTCAAGTACGGGTGGCCTAATAGGCCGGGGGGTTGCAACCCCTCTACTGAACATGTTGAGTAGCAGACCATGGCGGGCCGGAGTACCTACCTCTACGAAGACATCCTCTTGCACATCCTTGACCTCGCCAGCAAGGATCTGGTCCGCACTCTCATGCAGACGTGCCGTATGTTCCACGAACACGGCACAAAATACCTCCTCAAGGACGGCGTCTCCCTCACGACCGACAAGCAAATTATGTCGTTCATGCTGTTCGTCGGCAGCGACAGCGGTCGCGAGCGGCAATGCATTTTGCTTCTCCGTGAGCTGACATTGTCAAGACGGCGATGTACCGACGACGCACAAGATTCCGACCTGGTGCAATTCCACGAAGATACCGCCGGGATATTCCTCCGTGGATTCTTCACCGCCATCTCTTCGTTTGGGTGCCTGCTCAGGTTGACCATCTACGACTCCGAGGAGGTCCTGGGCTTGCATCCTGCGCTCCCGGAGGCCATCGCTGGGCTCCCCACGCTCACATACCTCAGCGTCTCCTCAGCGGGGCCCTGCACGGTCAGGATGCTGAAGGCGCTCCGCTCCACCCTGTTCTACGCCAACATCGGCATAGGGCCCGAACCGTGGGACATCGGGAACGAGCTCACCCTCGAGGACCAGAACCCGATGTGGCTCCTGCACCGCTCCCAGGACACCCTGCGCGAGCTCGACACGACCTTCTCCACCAGCGCGTCCGACAGCCCAATATACCCGCACGCCACCGTCCTAAACCTCGACTACTTCGACATCCCACAAATGCAGCACTATGTCCGCGCGTTCCCAAACCTGCGCGTCCTCACGACCAAAGACTACTGTTCCAGGTCACGGGGGGAAAGCGGCGGCGAAGACTTGGACATGCGGCGCGCCCAGAACCAGAACGAGCAGGACCGCCTTGGGACGTGGCCCTCGCTGGAGCGCTTCCGCGGGACCGTGACGAACCTCTACCTGCTCGGGCTCCGCTGTCCCGTCGGCACGCTGTATCTCGACCAAGATGGTGAGAGGTTCGACCCGACCATGCTCCACGCGGTGCTTGGCGACGCGTGCCCGCGGCGGCTGCAGCTCCGCTTCGACGGTGGGGACTGGCTGGCCGACCCCGACTTCCTGGCAACGTTCGCGCACCCGGGCGTACAGGCGCTCAAGCGGTTCGACCTCATCGTCAATCTGCAAAAGGAGGACCGGGGGATGGACATATCCGTCGCTTTGGTGAGTCCACCCTACCTTCTTCGACAGTGTGCGGTGCGGTGCTCATTTTGCGTTGTAGGACCCGGCCGTGTTGGCGTCCCGCATCGTTGTGCCGCTGAAGAACCTCGTCGCTTTCTGGTTGTGCCTGGACTGCTCGTGGATCAGATACGTCACCTATGGCGAAGAGCCTCCGCTTGAGCCGGTCGAGGAGGCCTTGGTAGGGTGGGATATGGATGAATTCGCACACCGCATGCTCCAGGAGGTTGGCGCATCCGCGAAGCTTCAGTCAGTCACTGTATCCATTCAGTTCCATCGCACACGGAGTCAAGAGACAGTCACGATTGGCGCGACATCGTCTCTCAGCTGAACGACGAGGAAGATGGCGGCAGCGGACACGGTAATACAACGTAGGGTTGTATTCCAACCAGCGAGCGTAGAGACGCTTTGTACATGGCATATACACTTCTGTCGCCTCGGACGCCGGATGGAAGTAGTATGCTCACTCATCTGTGCTGAACGCCAACGTTGTGTGCTAGGTGCTCCAGTTGGTCACTTGCGAGTTGCCCACAGACACGACAAATAGCCCACCCAGTCGTAGCCATCCACCGCGCGAGCAGCCCATCGGAGAACAATCTTTAATACTCGCAGCACCGTACGTGCCGTCGGACGGCAGAGGCACACGCCAGTGCAACCCCGTTCGTCCCCAACGACTCGCGGAGCCATCGGATGAGCCACCTTGTGGCGAGCCAAGGCGGGCTCGCTGCCCACTTTCCGTCACTGAAGGCATCCTACTCAAGTACAACGTATCTGCCATGCAAAGAAAGTCGACGCTTGACGTAGACCGCAACTGTAGCTCAACTCAGAAGGATTGCAACGTGCGTCCTACGCAAAACACGTCCCAGTAGTTATGGGAACACGGGCCTACAACGCACGCCGTGGTTCCACGCGCTCGGTCAGCACAGCGCTCGGCGTCGCATTGGCAGGACGGAAGCATCCGAAGGGGCGTCTGGTAAAGTTCTATTCGTGCGGATGATCTACAATGGGGAATGTGGAAGACGTGTCACAAGTATCCGAGTCGCAACGAGTGGTTTCCTGAGCCACCCATTCTATCTAGTGCGGTCGATGCAGAGGTCGGTGTTCTCGAGAGGGTTGGATACATATACTAAGCGCCCAGCCGAGCGCATCTAATGTCGCGTATCCGAGGAGTCGTAGCGTTTTGGCGCGTCAAAGGTCGTGGAATGAAAGGAAAGTCGTGCTGAGAGGTGTCTTCGCGTGTGGAGTGAAAATCAGAGAGCATCAGTACACGGCGAGGATCTTGGGCTGTCGCTTCAAGCGCGCTACGTGATGGGGAAGAGCTATATCAGCTTTCCTGCATTCCTCCCGCGCGGTATTGCGGACGCACCGTAAAGCAGCACCGTAGCGCCAATAATCTGCAGGCCGCCGGAATAACATGAGACCGCGGTCCAGTTCCCGCCCGTCCCACTGAGGATGGCACCTCCCAGGGGCGCGCCCGCAGAGTTTCCTACATACCACGAGACATGAGCGGAAGATAGCGTGAAGAGAACATCCCGACGAACCGGGAAGGTTAAAGAGCAACATGAGTCCGGAGAGGCCGGCGAGCCTGCCGGAACCCCAGAGTTGCGCAGCGACGGCTGGCGAGAGCGAGAGGAAGCAACCGCACACGAAGCCGTATAAGATCGCGAACGCCAGCTGTCGTTACAAGCCACAGGACTGAGCGGTGTGCGCAGCACAAGTTGAGGAAAGGTACGTACAATGCCGGCATAGGTCGAGACAAACGTCCAGACAAGCAGCTGCGTGAGCCCGGAGAGCATGATCACCGTCCACATCGCATTGACGGGGCCAACGCGGTCCGCGAGGAAGCCGATCAGTGTGCGTCCCATCGCCGCGGAGAAGTTGAGCACCGTCACTGGGAGTGCAGAGAGCTGTTTGCGCTGACAGTCAGTCTCCTAGATTGGATCCACGCAGTTGAAGAAACGCACCGTGTCCGAGAGATCGGGAATCTTGGCCTTGGCAAACGTCGGGAGGAGGAAGATGGGGGAGAGATATCCGCTACCACCGAAAAAAGACCGTGGTCAGCGAAGAAATCAGGGTGTGCGGATAGCACTTACAAGACCGTGAAGAAGAAGCACGCGCCGAGACTCCAGAACACGGGGTCGCTGAAGAACGAGCGGTCGATCCAGACGATCGTCTTCCGCTCCGTCGGCCTCCGACGTTCTGAAATCATGAACCACGCTGCAAAGAGGAGCGCGCCATCGAGTGCGGTGTAGATCGCGAACGACTTTTTGAGCCCGAATGCGGTGAGCAGTTGTCGGAATAGCAGGGAGGAGACAGCGCCGCCTGCATCGGGTGACGGGTCAAATCATGGTGGAGGTTCACACTGGTGCACAGGGGAGCATACCGAGAGAACTGCCGGCAACGACGATGCCAGTGGTGAGCCCGCGGAATCTAAGGAACCATTGCGCCGGAAGGGCGACCTACAGCAGACAGGGTGAGAAGCTGTGATAGCAGGAATACGTAAGGACGCTCACAATGAGAGGATAGACCAGCGCGTTTGCAAAGCCTTGGATGATGCCCTGGGGAAAGATGTTCAGTTCGGGAGTACTAGAAGATCACCACGTGCCGCGCCTACCATGATCACGAAGAAATGCCACAACTGCGTGGCGAACACGCACAGAATCATGCTCAGCGTCCACAGGATCCCGCCGGCAGCGAGGAAGGGCTGGCCACATGTTAAGCACGCTGCACACCTGCTGGGATCGTAAGAAGAACATACCTTGTAGCCGCTGTGAGCGAAAGTCAGCATTACAGGTCAGCGACGAACCCGCGTACGTAACACTCACTAGCGGTCTGCCAATTTTCCCGGGATGACGCTCAGCAGGGTCATGAACTGTGCAACGAGGTGATCATGAGCCACATTTTGTAATCCGACACAATAGACCCCGGACGTACCATGCCAGACATGCTCCCCAGCGTGCTCAGCACGGAGTCGGATGCGTCAGGGAATACGTTCTCCTTGAAGTACTCTTCCGTGACGCCCCAGACCTGTTGTGATGTGAGTACGTCACAGCAAGAGGATTTGGAAAGACCGGGCAGAGGTGTCCGCTGCTCACAAGCCTGCGTCGAGAATCGACGACGTGCGAGGTGCCAGATAATGTTCAATAGTTATTTCTCAGCACGGATGTACTTGAGCACATACCCCCATCCAACCGTCGCGGCGGAGAAAATCACACAACCGAAGATGACGAGCCACCCGCGGCCACCGTCCGGGGGTAGGTCGACCTCTTCGATTGCGGCAACGCCCTTTTCGTACACCGATGGCGCAGCGGAGCGCGCCTCGGCGTACTTGAACGCCTTTTCGTCGTCGGACACCTCGACATGCGTGATCTCGGACCGGGGAGTGTCCATCGCGGGTCAAGATGGCAGCAAAGGTCTGAGAGGCAGAGGAGAGGCGGTCGCAGACCAGGCGTTCTATGTGGTTGTCACCATTCTGCCCCGCATTCTTATACGGCCCGCACCCAATCGGCGCTGAGATCCACTCGAAGCTCATGACTCGGGGAGATGCCCTTCCAGGGCCAGGCCCGGGTGGGCGGCGGCTGCATGTCCGCGGAACAGCGACTGCAGAGTGATCTTGACGTCAACCGTCGGCCCCCACGACGAGATTTGAACATACCAAGGATACCCCGTGTCGCTGAAATACCGCTGCCCCAGTCAGCTGCAGGCTCCCCAACGCCGGACCGGCCACGCGCAGCGCGTTCGATCAGGCAGGTGGCATGCGTGATTGGGAATCTCCAGGAGTGCGATCCACGCTTCTGCCGTCCGCAGAAAGCCGTAAAATCGCCCGCGGGGGCTATATGCAAACGCTTCTTTTGCAGGCTTCATGATCGGTGCGTGCGCCGAGCGACTTGCGCATAACGTTGAGTGGCCAGGCCGACATCGAGGCAGCTTCAAGGAAGTCGTGGATCGACTTCGTGGTCAGGTCCGAACGCTGGATGCGATTCGGCAAGCCCTGCGATAGGCGGTACATAGCTTATTGGTCAGTGACGGATCGTCGGCCCGATTTTCGGGCTCCCGTGTCGTCCGTCTGCAGGAGCGCCAAGCATTTCCGACCTCCCTCTACTTTACTGCAAGTTGCAGGTTACTGCAGAATGCACCAAGTGTTCAGTGGGTGTGGTATACTTACAAAATGTCAACATTACCTGACCCCCATTGACACCCCTTCCAGGACTTCTAGTGGATGCCGCCTGGGTTCGGTGCCTTGCGGTCAACGACTTCAACATATTCCGACTTTCTCTGCTTGCGAAGAGCTGAAGTGAAAGAGAATGCGTTTGTACAGAGTCAGTGGTATGTGAATTTGCATACCTGCTTGTATATCTTGCGCCCTTAATCCCGAGGGGCCCGCTGCGAGGGTACGAGGGCATACATAGGCGCATCTTCTGCCGTAATGCTTCAGTGAGGTCTGGGGCTTGCTAGCATGGTGATATGTGGCAAAGGGCAAGAGGAGGCCATGGCATTAGACTTCAACTTGCTCGCAGCTAGCGTCAAGAGGGTCTCTGACAGCGGTCGGTGAGCCACGTGGGCAATAAATAGCTGTACTATTGACTGCACAGGCCTCTCGTATATGAGTAGCTGGATATTTGCATGGCTACGGAAGAGCTCCGTGGACACTGGGCGTCGTGCAACAGCACGAGGCAATAGGAGGCAATACGTTCAAGTCTGTATATGCGCATGGTGTGAGTGTCCTGTATGCGGGCTTGAAGCATATACTCGCCTTGCTCCTGCAGAAAGCCTTTGTCCTTGTCCTTCCTTGTCCTATTTCAGCCTCAGCGGCTGGCGTCCCTCGCAGTATCGGATTTCTACAGGAGCAAAACGGTGTCGATCTGTTGAAGTGTTCCTTGCCGCGTGCAGGACCAGTACGTTCCGCTAACCGGCGGCACCGCCGTCAGGGAGATAGAAACTTCGACGTACACATGAATGTCCGATATTTGGGGCTACTCGTCCGCGTTATCGTGGTGGAAAAGATGGCCGCTGACACTGGAAAGTGATTGATGTCTGTAAATTTACGTAGCATGCTGGGGAGCTGGAGTTGAACTTTGTTTGTGGGCGCTAAAGAAACAACGTAGGTTCGCTCCTCCTCGGAGTTTCGGAGTTGTTCCTTCCCAATTCGTACTAGCACGACCTTGTCGTCCACACACTTGACCGGTACACTTTATCCTCTTTCTTTCATGGTATGCGTGGCACGAGCGTGTGAGAGTCTGAGGGTTGGCACGACGGACGTCGATTGAACGTTGCTCGATTCTCCGCTTTTCTATAGCTATCTTCCACTGACTCTTCTCTGCCCCATCCTCAGCTGCAAATTAGACACGTCTTGCCTTCAAGCTTCAACCCCGAAGGAAGCCTCAACATGGCCTCCGAGGACTGCGATTATCCTTGGCTCGTGACAGACTCTGACGGGAATTTCGATCTTTGCGCAATTCCCGACCGCCTCTTACGCCACCCCGAGATACAGCGCCGAGGAATTGTCCTGACTGATGTTCTGAAGCCCGTGCGCCCCTTTTCACCCTTTGCTGTCTTGTCAGCTGAAATCAGAGTACAGGGGGCCGTATTCAGCACTTTACCCCAGATTGATCCAGTCTATGTCGTCAAGATCATCGACATCAGCATGGAGGAGCTTGCGATTTATCAACGACTGCTCCGTGAACTGAGGTGTCCGAATAACCACACGCTGCCGTGCGAGATTACGCTCAACGGCCATCCACTACTCATCATGCCCTGGTTCTATCGATTCTGGGGCGCACATTGCGATAAAGAAACCGCATCTACTCTTGTAGATATTATCTACCAGCTCGTGGAGGTGTGTTCAACACGTAGTCCTTCGTCACTCGCTGGAACTGAACGTCGAACTATGGCATCCAGGGTCTGGAATACCTGCATAGCTTGCACATCGTTCACATGGTCAGTCCCCTCTTTGAGTATGCTATGGCGTCACGGTGCATTGCTCACCTCCATGCAGGATATGTGTATGGACAACCTGCTCGCCGCGAATCGTCACCATGCAGCCCAGTACACAACCGCAACCGCGGACAGGATGTACATCATCGACTTCGACTCGTCTCGCCAGTTCGCGCTCGGACCTGGCGTGCAGCGCGCGATCACGCTTCCGGAGACCCAGGTTCGGAAGCCCAATGGCTTGAAGCGCCTCGATCCCTACTCCTGGGACGTGTACTGCACGGGACGCACACTTGAAGCGATCACAAGGGTACGCCCCGTCTGCATCTACTTATACCGTTACCTCTGGGTAACACGGTGTTGTAGTTTAGATACCAGAGTGTAACGGAGGCGCCACATTCACTCGCCCAGAGCTTCATCCAGTGGCTGATTGGAGACGAACGGGGCTGCACTGGGGTGTGCCGCTGTCGCCCAACGGCGCGCAATGCGCTGAAAGTGGCGCTTGTCCTCCGATGGGCCTTTTGGAGCGCCGCGCCGGAAGACCACACCTGGGTGTTTGACGCGCTATCGGGCCTGTGGACGGATAACATCGACGCTCCGTGAAATTTGTAAACCCCACATGGGTATTCTTACTGGTCGTGTGCATACACGTTGCGACAACCCGAGCAGGAATACGACAGCGATACTTCGTTCACAGACTTAAGGGTTACGAACTTGTAGAGAGGATAGATTAGCCGTGGATTAGCAAGGGGATAGAAGTACATTGCGAACTCCACAACTAATACTACAAAAGTCGCGATAGTCCATTGTCTCTCCGCCGAGACCCCAAGCATGGACAGGCTTAAAGTTCAGAGTTCAACGTTCAGTCTTTGCGCTTGTCCGACACGGCGCCGGTCTTGGTGTTGTACTCAGTCGCGAGTCTGTCGTACTCCTTCGCGTTCTGCTGAGCTTGCTTCCGTACAACGTCTATGCGGCGCGTAAGTAAAGCGGACACGGTAGGAAAACGCTGATCAGGACTGACCGAAGTCCTTGTTCTTCGCTTCCGCTGCGGCAAGTTTGGTCTTGAGCTCCTCGATCTGTTCGCTCGAAGAGGACTTGTTCTAAGACAAAACATAAGCAAAACATACGACGCTATGTGAAAACTCCAAACATACCTCATTCTTCAGCTTGGCGTACTCCTCCTGGGTGTGGACGAGGTCAAGCAGGATGTAGAACGTGCGAGTGAGGACAAGGGACAGGAACAGGCAGAAACCCGTGAGGTAGGTATTCCTCTGCGCGCTACACGACAATCACGTTCAGCAAGCAGTGCGCCAGAACGGGCGCGCGTGACGCACTAGAACTTGCGGGCGGCCACGTTGGTTTCTGTGCGGATGTCGCCTGCGCCTGCGCCGTTAGACTTGGCGAGGTCGGCCTCCGCGGTGACGCGCATCATGCGCTGTACCGCGTCGACGAAGAGGATGGCGATGAAGCTAGAGAATCGGCGCGTGTCAGACGACCAATCAGAGTTGCGGTAGGGAGTAGGACTGACATGAACGCGATCTTTACACCGTAGGCGAGCTTGGCGATTATTGGGCTTTCTGAAAGAAAGTGGAAGAGCTTCTTGCGGACGACGTGGGGGAGCGGTGCGACGAGGACACAGAACGTGACCATCTCGGACGCGAGGAGCATGAACGTGAGGGTGTAGCTGATTGAGGCGACAGAACACAACGTCAACAACCAGGAAAAGCATCGCCGAGCTTAGTACGCACTACACGGTCATCTTGAGGACTGTTTTTGAGACAGAGGGGTGGATGTGAGAAGGTCGAGGTCGAGGAGGAGGTAGTGGTACGTGGAAGAGAGGCGAGAGTTTTAGCGTGCGCGCTGCAGGCACTGCGCACCACCCTGGCAGGCGCACCGCACACGTCGACGGCCACGACGTCATCCCCTCGGCCGGCCCGGCGGTCGGTCTGCCCCAAAGAGGTGATTTGTAATCGAGATCTCGTCGAGATCTACTTTGCGCGCGCGTACGCGTACGCAGACGCGTCAGACTCCATTTCTCATCTCTCTTCTCTACCTCCACCACTGCAGCCATGGCTCCTCTCACTGTCAAAATCAAACACGCCGGAAAGGTCCATGAACTCCCTCTTGACCCCGACCAGCCAGCCACGGTCTTCAAAGATGCCGTGTACCAGTTGACCGGCGTACCGCCGGATCGGATGAAGGTTATGATCAAGGGTGGTGTTTTGAAGGTCAGTCTGTCGCAAACAGTCGCGACGTCCAGGTGGCTCACACTTATGTAGGATGACACAGATTGGAGAAAGGTTGCTCCCAAAGACGTGAGTAGGCGACTGAATAGCGAAGTACGAATGCAAATGTTAAATTCACGCTTCGTGGACAGGGCCAGACGTTCATGGTGATCGGGGCTGCGGGAGAGCTACCCAAGCCCCCGTCAACGCCCATTCAGTTCTTGGAAGGTGAGAACAGACGCGTCTGCAGGCTTCCCGAAGATCAACTGACCGATTTATGGACAGACATGGACGAAACCGCCTTGGCAGAAGCTGTAAGCTCAGCACACGAATTTATCTCCCCATGCATGCTGATCTCTTCGAACAGCTTGCCATGCCTGTCGGTCTTGTGAACTTGGGTAACACTTGTTACATGAACGCTACGCTCCAAGCCATGCGTGCGATACCTGAACTTCAGGTCGCCCTGCAAAAGTATGCCTTGTCTCGCTCGGTTTCATACTCAGTAGCGCTCATATCCGGACATCATAGCTCTACACCCACTGGACTCCCTATGGCTCTGCGCAACCTCTACACCAACATGTCAAAGACTACAGACAGCGTTACGCCGAGCAATTTCGTTGCTGCTCTCCGGCAAGCGTTCCCTCAGTTTGCAGAACAAACGCGGGCATCGGGGATTAAGGCACTCATGGGCGGCGGCTTCGCACAGCAAGGTAATGCAAGCTATAATTTCACCACTAGTGCTGTTGCTCACAGAGCGTGCAAGATGCGGAGGAGTGCTGGGTCCAGATCACAAATTCATTGAAGGACGTCCCGGGGATTCCCGGCCCTTCAGGCTCGAATGCGTCGGCTAAGTTCGTTGAGCAGTACATGACTGGCGAGCTACGAAGAGTGTGAGTCTCACTTTCGTGCGAGGGCTGGGGTTCGTGATTCTTATGACAAAGCTAGATTGAAGTGCGACGAGACGACAGACGAACCGGAGTCGGTCTCTTTCGAGAAGGTCCTCAAAGTATCATGTAACATCTCGAACGCTGTCAACTACATGCAACAGGGCATTATGGAGGTGCGTTTTTTCATTACGCAGGGCATTCAGGCGTACTTAAGAAGGAAACCAGGCACTGGATGGCAAAATCGAGAAACAGTCAGAGACCTTGGGCCGCGAAGCGGTGTACACCTCAACCTCACGGTTGTCGCGCCTTCCATCGTACCTCACTGTCCATATGGTGCGTTTCGCGTGGAAGCGCGACATCGGGAAGAAGGCGAAGATCATGCGTCGCGTGAAGTTCCCCGCCGAGTACGACGCTCTGGATATTGCCACCCCCGAGCTCAAGGAGAAGCTGCTCCCCATCTCGCGGAAGTTGAAGGAGTTCGAGAAGGAGCGTTCGGAGCGCCGCAAGGTCCGCAAACGCACGAAGGCTGCCCTGCCCGTCAAGGACAAGGAAGGCGATGTGCAGATGGCCGACGCCGACGCACCTGAAGCCTCCTCGTCAAGCGGCGATGCTGCTGCGCCAGCCGCAGAGGGCGAAGACAAGGGCAAGGCTGTTGCTGTTGTAGACCTCGAGGAGGAGAGCGTATACCGCGAGCGGGAAGGCAAGGAGCTGGAGGCGCTGCTGCACGCTGATATCAAGGCAGATGTGGGCGCGAGCACAACAGGGCAGTACGAGCTCGTCGGTGAGTTGCCTAGTTCTTACCATCTTTATGCAACAAGCTCTAACCGCGCGCTCCGCAGGAATCGTCACGCACAAGGGTGCCGAGGCGGACGCCGGGCACTACATCGGCTTCGTGAAGAAGCGCGCGCTGCACGCGTCGCCGCTCGCGCCAGGCGCGGCATCGGGCGCGGTCCCGGACGAGGACGACGAGGACTGGTACAAGTTCGACGACGACAAGGTGTCCATCTTCCCTGCGGAGAAGCTCGAGACGCTTTCCGGCGGCGGGCAGGACGCCTCCGCGTACGTGCTGCTGTACCGGACGCGCCCGCTCGTCTAGGCGGGCCGCGGATTCCGTGCTGGGGCGGGGTGTAGAAGCGAAACGTGTACAGGAAAGGATGTCATTGTATGGAGTAGTGTGTAACGCATGATGGTTTGTTGCATATCACTGCTGCGAGTTCGTACACGGTCAAGTTAGGTAGTCAGGAGGTGGTAAGCGGGTTGTATGATGTCCTGAACATGATCGTGCACTAAGCATCGTTTCCGCAGAGTTGGTCGAGAAACCCAAGCCGAATCAACTGCTTCCACACCGCGAGCCGGAGCGCGCTGTGCTGGGGCGGTCCTCGCGCAACGGCCGGGCTATGAGGTTCAGAGCCGCCGATGCATCATGTTTGGTTGGTGCGCTCATCGTCGGCTCCAGTGAGGGCGTGCGTCGAACAGGCGTCGCCGCCCGACGCAGCTCTGCCGCTGTCAGAAGGCGGACGTGTCGGCGCGGAATGTGAGATGGGATGAAGCTCGGACTTCTTGGGGCGTGAGATTGTCCTGACGCTGATCAGAAGAGCTGCCACGGCGCGCCGTGTGTGGTGGTATCGGCGGATGGCGCGTCCGTGCAACATGTTTTGCGTATGTTACGGCCTTCTTGCAGGCTGCATGGGCACTTCGTGCCGGTGTGTTCGCGCCCTCTGTCGTACAGAGCACCAAGCTGTCATCCAATGACACGGGTTCAAGACAAGACGTACTGGCGCCAGACCGTGTGGTGGCGGTGCGGCTGTCTTCTCGGAACAACATCCGTGGGTAGTTCCTAACGGTGATACTTTGGAGCCAACGTATGCATCCGTTGATGTTCATGCGATAGACCGTCAGGTTGCAAATGTAAGATCTTCTAGCGTGCCTTCATCCACAGTGCTAATCACGAACCTCGCTAGCCGGGTCCTGGAGGTCCCACTCGGAGTGAATGGCGCTCAGCATTTGAATACATCAGCTCGCGCCGCTCAAGTGTAGCACAACGCAGCGGTCTGATCGTTTAAGGAATGTCCGGCGAGAATGGAGCGCGTTGAAAGACGTCAAAGGCGGTCCGCCCGAGATGCGACCCATCACTAGCACTGGGTGGCAGCCCGGCGACGCTGACGCCGACAGCAAACCGCTGTGCGCCGTCCGTCACCTACGCCGCGGGCCCAGGAGCGCCAACGTCAACATGTCGCGAGTATAAAGAGGAGGACTAAACGGCAATGAATCCTCACCCCGCTTGGTCGGTACTTCGTCTTCTACTCCTCCGCCCCCTTTTACATTTCGCTTTCACTCTACTTCACCCTCTGGTTTAGGGATGTTCTCCACGTCTTTCTCGCGTCTTTTCACTCTTTGCTCGGCGCTGGCTGCCCTGGGTGTCGGCTACGCCGCGCCCCACGCCCGTCGTGCCAACCAGATCCCCTCTGGGCCCAAGTTCGTCGTGTACACCGACCAGGCGATCAGCGGCAGCGTCCTGCCGCCGCTCGACCAGATCACGGGCTTCAACGTTGTGTAGGTTTCCCGACGCTCTCAACCCCTAGTGCGCGATACTGACCGCCGTTCGCACAGCAACCTCGCCTTCCTGCTCACGTCTGGGCCCGCCGACCAGGCCGCAAAGTGGGCCGCGCTCCCCGCAGACCAGCGCGCGACGCTCAAGCAGCAATATAATGCCGCGGGCGTGTCGCTCGTGGTGTCCGCATTCGGCGAGACGGAGCACCCGACGTCGCAGGACCCGACGGCGGTCGCGAATAACCTCGCGCAGTTCGTGCTGAACACGAACCTGGACGGGATTGATA
This sequence comes from Trametes versicolor FP-101664 SS1, assembly GCF_000271585.1. Taxonomy (NCBI): domain Eukaryota; kingdom Fungi; phylum Basidiomycota; class Agaricomycetes; order Polyporales; family Polyporaceae; genus Trametes; species Trametes versicolor. The sequence goes on from NW_007360328.1 coordinate 823,433, forward strand.
TCGACTACGAGGAATTCGAGCTCGTCACCGCACAGTCGGGCGTTGGGGAGGCGTGGCTGACGACGCTGACGCAGGTCCTGCGCCAGCAGCTGCCGCAGGGACAGTTCATTTTGAGTCATGCTCGTGAGTGTCGTCGTTGGCGGGATGAGGGTGCGAATGAGCTGACTGGGGCGAAATGTAGCTGTTGGTCCCTGGTTCTCGCCTGGCTTCTGCCCGGGGGGTTGCTACCTCACGGTTGACAAGAACGTCGGTGCACTGATTGATTGGGTGCGTACTGATTTCTGCCATTGCGCTGTGATCTGTACTCATTATATCCCATCCACAGTACAACATCCAGTTCTACAACCGTGAGTCTCCTGGATCGTACATCATAAATTCACCGTCCTAACATGCTCTCTCGCAGAATCGCCCTCCCCCGGGTACGACGACTGCGACACGCTCCTGAACAGCACGCCCTCCTCCATCTTCGCGATCCAGAAGTCGGGCGTCGACATCAACAAGCTCGTCATCGGCAAGCCGGGCACGACGGCCGACATCACGAACGGCGGCTTCATCGACCCCGCCACGCTCAACACGTGCATCCAGACCGCGGTCAAGGGCGGCTGGAACGCCGGCGTCATGGCGTTCCAGTTCCCGCACGCGGACAAGACGTGGATCTCGACGGTCAAGGGCAGCGCGTTCGCCTGAGCAGACATGCGCGAGAAACGACGGACGCGGGCCTGCCGGTAGACCTTGCGGGCCCTTGTGTGAGAATATGTAGTAGTGCTTTTTTAACGACCTTTCACGATCACGAACTGTATTACGAGGAGTAGTCACGAGTAACGAAGCCAGCCTTTTTGCGGGCGCATGCTTTTGTTCATCGTCCTGGTGTGTTGTGCGCTATGGTGCGATCCTCTTGGGGGAACTCTGCTGGGCTCTCTTGAATTTACACAAAGTCGACGCTCAGTGCAGATGAGAGAGCATAGTACTTCTATCAGGCGTTTGAGAGGACAGAAGTGTCTATGCGTACAGAGTCTCTACGCTCGCTGCCTAAAGGATAGCCCTACGTTTTTTCATTACTTCATTCGCTGCTATCTTCATCGTCGCCCGGGTCGTCATCGAGAGACAATGTCTCGCCGACCGTGAATGTCTCCGCACTCCGTGTCCGGTGGCCCTGGATGGATACAGTAGTTGACTGGAGCTTCGCGGACACGCTTAGCTCCCGCTGCATGCGGTGTGCGAATTCATCGACATCCCACCCTTCCAAGGCCTCCTCGACCGGCTCAAGCGGATTCTCTTCGGCCGGATCCGCTCCATAAGCGATGCGTTTGATAGACGAGCAGTCCAAGCAAAACCTGAACTCGACGAGATTCTTCAGCGGCGAGACGATGCGCGAAGCCAGCACGACCGGGTCCTGTGCCGCTAATTGAGCACTGCACGGCGGATTACTGAGACAGAGAGGCGTGGACCTACCAAAGCAGCAGAAATGTCCATATCTCGGTCCTCCCGTTGCAGGTTGACGAAGAGCTCGAACCGCTTGAGCCCCTGTACGCCGGGTTGCGCGAACGTCTCCAAAAAGTCGGAGTCGACCAGCCACTCCCCGCCATCGATGCGCAGCTGCAGCCGCTGCGGGCGCGCATCCCCCAGCACCGCATGCAGCATAGTCGGGTCCAGCGTCTCCTCCTCATGGTCGAGCTCCAGCGCGCCGACGGGGCAGCGCAGCCCGAGGAGGTACAGGCATATGACGGACCCGCGGAAGCTCTGCAGCGCGGGCCACGTCCCCATGCGGTCCTGCTCGCGCTGGTTCCGCGAGCGCTGCGCGTCGTAGTCGTCGCCGTCGCCCCACCCGCAACAGTCGTCCGTCGTGAGCACGCGCAGGGCGGGGAACGCACGCACGTAATGCTGCGTGCGCGGGATGTCCGTGTAGCTGAGGTTTAGCGCGGTGACGCGCGGGAACACGGGGCTGTCGGGGGCGCTGGTGGAGAAGGTCGTGGAGAGCTGGCGCAGGGTGTGCTGGGAGCCGTGCAGGAGGAACATGGGGTTCTGGTCGTCGAAGAGGAGCTCGCTCTCGTTGTCCCCCGCTTCGGACTCGATGCTGATGTCGGCGTAGAAGAGCGTGGAGCGGAGCGCTTTGAGCATCCGTACGGTGCGGGCGCCCGCGAAGGAGACACTGAGCTGGATGATCGTGCGGAGCCCGGCGATGGCCTCTGGGAGCTCGGGATGCAGGCCCAGGAGCTCCTCGCAGTCGTAGAGAGTCAATCGGATCAAGCAGCCGAAGGAGGCGATGGCTTTGAAGAACCCATGGAGGAAGATCCCGGTCTCTTCTGAAGAAGGCCCTGGGTCGGAGTCTGTTGTATCGTCGAGACGTCGTTGTCTGGACAATGTCAACTGGCGAAGACGTAAGATACGCGGCCGCAAGTCGTCGCCGCTGTTGCCGACGATGAAGAGCATGAACGACAGGATCTGCTTGTTGGTCGCGAGGAAGACGCCGTCCTGGAGGAGGTAATTTGTACCGCGCTCGTGGAACATGCGGCACGTCTGCATGAGAGTGCCGACTACACCTTTGGTGGCGAAGTCAAGGATGTGCAATAGGATGTCGTCATATAGGTAAGGGCGTTGTTCCGCTGTGATCTGTACGCATAGTGAGCCACCGCAAGACGAGCCACTGGCATAAGGTTCTCTGAGAAAGTCCCGGGGCACTTTCTCACAAATGTTATTAACATTTGGCCCTCGTTGGCCCTCGGACGACTTTTGAACAGGTGTTATTAACATGTTATTAACACTCTGTGACAAAGTGTTTATAACACGTGAATAAAACCTTAATCACAATGTGAGTAAAGATCTGGGTGTTTTCAACATGAAGGGCAAGGCACCCGATCCTCGAGGGTCAGAACGGCGTGCGCATGGATATGCGCACGCCGTTCTGACTCAAAACATTTCTCTGCTGCGCGGGTTTCGAGCCTACGACGCAGTTGACATCGAGACAGAGTTGTCCGAGGGTCTGCCAGTCCCCCGATGGTGTGCGCATTAATCACACTTTTACACACGCCAAAATCACCCCCTCCCGAACCCCATGTTAATAACATGTTATTAGCAGTGTTATTAGCACGACTTTCTCACATTGTAACTTCGCCAGGCTTTATTCACAGAACCCTACGTGACTGCAGTGGCACTGGATGCAACATCACCGTTTGATTAGCACTTACAGGCGGGGGAGCTTTTTGAGGACTGTTTATGACTTCATATGTTGTCTCCATGGAGACAGAAAGGAACTCCGAAGCTAGCGCAACACTGTTCTCGAGTTCAACAAGGCCTGAGAGCTGAGTGAGTGAGTGAGTGAGTGAGTGGGTGGTATTTTTGGAATCGTAGGTCGCGTACATCCTCCTAACCGTGGGAACTACAGTAATACAACATACAAGTTAAACGATCGCTCCCTCAGTTCGTATACGACTCGACATCCGGGGGTCATCAATTCCAACGTTGCACCTCACAATGGATGCTCCCGATACCTTCGTTAGCTATCTATCCATAGACCGTTGACTACAAACCAGCTCAAATCTCTGGCTTTTATTCCGCAGGCGGAACAAGCAGGCGCCGTTAAACCTCAAGAGGCCGGCCTTACCTGGGCTAAAACCTGGGTAAAAAAATGTAAAAACCCCAGGAGCCACTGCGCACTCCTGTGCGCCGTGACGTAACTCGCCCAGGCCCGAGAGAGCACATGTCCCATCTTCAGCCTACTACCAAGACAACCTGACAGGTATA
>NW_007360328.1:828229-981038 GCF_000271585.1 Trametes versicolor FP-101664 SS1
TGTCTCGATGGCGTACGGAGGGATCCTGCGAGCAAGCGGGCGACGTTCCGGCGATGTGAGATGCGGGCTATCGCAGTGTACGGGCGGAGCTTGAAGAGGTCATCAAGCGTCGGCCTCCGAGCAATGGCTGGCATGACACCCCACTTCCAGAGGGCAAGCTTTGTCGACCCGGAGATGCAAGCCTGTGCACACTGGAGTAGCGACTCGAGAACACGCTTTCGCGCGTCGCGCACCCGGTCGACGGTAGGTGTTGCTCGGTAGTCCCACTGTACTGGGACCGGGAGTGCCTTGAGGGCATGGTGGAGATCGCCGGCCCACGAGCGCTGACCGCGTCGAGCGAGAGCGACGGAGCAAGCGAGAGCAGCTCTGGGCACCACAGGCGCGGTGGTCACAAGTCCCTCTAGTAGCACCAGGACAGCCAGCATACGGGCGTATCGAAGCGGACGTAGCCCAAGGTCCATCAGCACCGGAAGTATTTGGGTGTGGGCGGGCAGTCGCGACATGCGGCGCGCGAAGGTGTTCTGTACGTCCTCGAGCTCGCGCAGGTCTGCGGTGTTGACGTCGAGGTCGACCACGCATGCAGATATGAGATGGGGATGTATGCGCGCGTTGTAAAGCTTCCGTGCGAAGAAGGGGGGTATGGGACCAATGAGCCCCTCCACTCCTAGAGTAGAGTTAGCCACCGCGCGCACCTTCTTCGCTTGCGATACGCGATGATTTGCATAGACGTTGCGCTTCGACGTCGCCAGCAACACGCCCACGTAGGCGGTACAGTCCGTCAGCTGCAGTCGTTCGCCATAGAGGGTGATTCGAGGCAGGGCAAGTGGCAGAGGTCCGAACGCGAGTAAGAAGCTCTTTGATACGTTGACCGCGAGCCCATTGCGCAAGCACCAGGATGCTAGGGAGTCGAGCTTGGATTGTAGGCCCTCTGGCGACGTGGACAGCAGCAAAATGTCGTCCGCTTGAGCCTGAGCGAGAGAGAGAGAGAAGAGAGAGCAATCAACGCCACAAGCGCTGAAAATGATACTGGACTGAACGGTACCTGACCACATAGTATACACATGGCAGCTCGTTGTACTATCTTGGCGCTTGTTTTTTGAGTCGCAAACGTCGTAGCTTTAGCACATTTACACACACACCTTTCTTCTTTGTTACATTATTGGTCGCTGATCTCTTCGCTACTACGAAGTCAAGACGTGATTAAGTACTGCGAAACCCCATTGACTAGCGGTGTCTTGGTTCGGCTTTGTATGCGTGCGTCGCCGTCATGCCCACTGTCGTCCTAAAAGGTGCACAAACTCACCCTCAGCGGTCACCTTGTCCTGTGTTTCATCTCATATTGTGGCCATCCCCGGACCGCAAGCGCACCAGCTCCGCCTCCTCTTCGTCACTCACCACGACGACCTCGCTGACCTCGCCGCCCTGGTTATATGCTCCCTCAGGCTGTGCACTGCCGGGTGCGCCATTGTCATCGTCGTCCAAGGCCAGTAGTAAAGGCTCGGCTCCCAGCCAACAAGAGTCGCCACGAGATACAAAGGCCGAGCTTCAAGCGCCGAGACATAGTGCAAGCAGAATAAGCGCCGGCCAAATGGGACGGACGCGTCGCATCGCGTCGGCGATCGCGCCCCAAGTCCAATGACGTATGCGCGATCCTTGACGCGTCCTCGACTTGTGTCGCCTTCTTTCCGGACCTCTATAAAGTCTCGGTGCCTACAACTTTCCCCCATCCTCTTCTTCGTCCACTACCCCCACCATCTCGCTCCCCGGCCAAGATTGCAGCCTCCCGCAAGAGGACGTGAACCCTGATGTCCACGATGACGAGGATGAGGGCACCGTAAGTCATGGCAGTGTCAAGGAGAAAGTGGTGGGGTCCTGGCGTCGCCGCGAGCGGTGGTAGTAGGCCGGCTGTATGTACCTTCCACTTACGGCAGGGCGGGGTGCACAGAAGCACAAAGAAGCCCTAGCCTGGGGTTAGGAGTTGTCCAGAACTTTCCAGCTGACCCCACCTCTCTCGCCCCCGCCTACGACCCTTCTCGAACCCATCCGGCCAGGAGAAATATCTCGAATGGAGGAGGTTCAACTGGCGAGGTACGCAGTAAACGTATATACACCCCCGCTCTGCACTCACGCTTCCCCACCAACACTAACATCCACACATCCTAACACAAATCACAAACACGATGTACCCCTTCTACTATCCCCAAGCCTCCTACGCCCCCTCCTACCCTTCCCCCTCCTCCGACTCCGACTACTACCGCGCCCTCGCAGAAGAGCGCGCCGCCCGCGAGCAGTTCGTCGCCGCCCAACGCGCACAGGAAGAGGCCCGCCAGCGCGCCGCCCGCGCCCGCGCCGCCCGCCGAGCCTACGCCGCCCCGTACAGCTCCTTCCACGATGACGAGTACAGCCCGCTCGACCTCGACATGGACCTCGATGGGGGTGCATACTACCCGCAGCAGCGCCCCCTCAGCGCCAGCTACCAGCCGTACGGCTTCGCGTCCCCGTCCCCGTTCTCCACTGGGCCGTATGGGGTGAACGCGCGCCAGCAGCGCGCACTGCTGGAGGAGCAGCGGAGGCGGGAGATGCTCGAGGAGCAGCAGCGCCGCGAGGTGCTGGAGCTGGAGAGGGAGCGCCGGCGGCAGGAGGAGGAGCGTCTCCGCCGTGTCCTCCTGGAGGAACGCCAGCGCGAAGAAGCGGAGCGCCGCCGGATGCTCGAGGAGGAGCGCGCGCGGAGGGTACTTGAAGAGGAGAAGCTGAGGCGCGCGATCGAGGAGGAGAAGCTCCGGCGCGCGATGCTCGAGGAGGAGGCCGCTCGGCGTGAGCGCGAGCGCGCCCCCTTGAGGCCGCAGCAGGATTCCCTCCAGTCTCTTTTGCGCGCGCTTGGCTTCGTGCCTGCTGGGATTGACTCGGACTCGGAGCAGGTAAGTTTCGGCTGCATTGATCGCGCATCTGCCCAGATGGCTGACGATCCGCTACAGGAGAGACAGAGTCGCGACGCGCGGAACGGTCGCAGCATGCGCGCCCATACCACGTCCCCCAACCCCCGCCGGGCGAGCGTTGCACCACGCAGCCCCATCCGAACCACCAAGTCCGACCAGCCCTCCACGTCCCCAACCTACACCTTCGCGGACACCCCTCACCCTAAAGCGCACTCTCCCACCCCAGTCCCTGCCACCACCATCCCCATCCTATCCCCGAAGCCCGCCCAAGCCGAAGTCCCCGCCGCGGAGAAGCAGAAGCGCGAGCCCGGGCTCGCACCCCTCACCAACCCGACGCCTGAGCAAGTGTCCGCCGCAGAGAAGATCCAAGAAGCGTACCGCGCACACGCCGCGCGCACACACGCGCTCAAGTCCATCTCGACCCTCCGCACACGCTTCCTCGCCGCCAAGGCCGCGTTCGCGCTGCCGACGACGCTCGACTACGAGACCCCCGTGCGTGCTGCGGACGGCACCGAGACGCGCGCGCATGTAACCGTCACCGTCGACCCCGTCGTCGCCCTTCCGTCGCCTGCCCTTTCCACGACCGACGAGGACCCATTCGCACACGTGCCGAAGCTCGCGTACACCCCGACGAACGCGCCGCTGCACGCGTACGAGGAGGAGTTGAGCCGCATCCTCAGCGCGCTCGACGCGGTCGAGAGCCGCGGCGATGCGGGCGTGCGCGCGGCGCGGCGCGAGCTGGCGCGGATGGTCGAGCGGGAGGCGGAGCGCGTCGAGCGCTGGCGCGGGGTCGTCTGGGACTGGTGGACCGGGCGCGAGAAGGCACGGGAGCAGCCGTCCGTGGCTGAAACCGAGGTGCCGTCTGCGCCTACTGAGGCGGCAGAAGTCACGCCGTCCGAGCCTGCGCCGGAGGAACCGGCGATGCAAGTCGAGGCTTCTTCGGAGTCTGCGCCTGTGGACGCAGCACCTACTCTTGCCTTTACCGTGGCCACGGCCGAGCCCGCCCCGATGGAGGTCGAGCCCGAGCCCACCGTCGCCACTCCCCACATTCTCATCTCAGCTGAAGCCCACGAGCCCACTCCAACCCCCGCCGACACCCCCACATCCGATCCCCAACCATCCCCAGCAAACTCCGAGCAGCCTCCCACGCCCGAGATCGACATCCCAGACGCGGACGCCGAGCCTGAGGAGCCTGCGCCTGTCGTGGACATCGACGTCGAACCGCCTTCGCGCACGGAGCTCGCAGACCCCACAGAAGTCTCCGAGTCCACATCCTCCGAAGCCCCTATCGCCATCGCCATCGTTGAAGAGGCGGAGACAGAGGAGACGTCGACCGTCGTCTCCGAGCCTGACCGGGCGTCGTCTCCGTCGCTGAGTGACGACGTCGAGTCTGCGGACGCGGAGATGGAAACGGAGGTCGAGCCACAGGAGGTGCACACGCCCCCGCCGGGGGCGCACACGCCGCTTGTCGTTGTGGGACCCCCACTGGCGGGTCTGCATGACGCGGTGAAGGAGGCTGAGCAGACTCATGAAGCGAAGCGTGGTGCTTCGCCGCTGGTGGACAGGAGTTGGGATGAGTTCCGCGCGTATGATATGTTTTAAGCTTTGAGAACTCTGGTCGATGTACGATAGTAGCGGCATCGAACGCTTCAAGTTATCCATATTCCCTCGCTTTCTGTATAGTACTTGCTATTACTATCACTTGAATGCATACACAATCACATGTGTTGATAATGCCCACAGTATGTGCGTGATTGACCGGGGTCTGCATCAGGAAACGTGAATATCGCAGCGCCCGAGATGCGCATAGTGCCATCCCATGCTTGCTGGATACTCAACCCCAGTGAAAACCCCCCCCCCCGATTAAGATCGTATGGAGGCGGGAGGAATCGTAAGGGAGCGTTTCAAATCCGAGTTAATCGGATGAGGGCATCCAGACGCCAGATTCCCACGCCGCATTCACAATGTCTCTGTCGACGAGTGTCGACACCTGTCGACACTCGGTCGACTTCGACGAATTCCGGCCACCCATTCTACGTAGGTTCGCGATCTCGGTCGACATAGTGTAGCCTTGTAGACAGACCAATATCATGTCGACTTTTTCTACAACCTGCGTGAATCACCTTTGCCTCTCCCCACGTTATCCTCCTCCCGCCCTCTGCTCCTCCCGCCCTCCGCTCCTCCCGCAGCGCCCTTCCCGCTCTCCCACGACATGGACGCTCGCAACGGACAAGGAAGCGCCAGCAACTCGAGCGCGCATCAGTGTGACTGTCAGAAGGCTTGCGGCGGTCGCCTCAAGCCGGTTTCCGAGTCTACCTACCACGCACACGCGCCATTCCGCCAAGAGGACACTTTCAGATTCCTCGACCACGTAGCCAGCGCCCCCCAGCAAGCGAGGGCGGGTGTACGCCGTCCGCGCGGAGAGGTCTCTCCCGCGCCACCGCCAGTGCGCGAGAAGCGCAGACGCGTTGCCGACGTATTGCAGCCGCCAGAGGTGCGTATATGCTTCTTATTCGCGCGCATATACTCACGCTAGAACCACAGGGAGACCCCCCCGGACCGAACGTTGATGCAGATGTGCCCAGACTCGATGACCCGGTACACATACAGCACATGTTCCGTATCGCTACCCAGGAACTGACACGAGCATCTAGATTCCGAGTCGTTCCCCCACACAGGAACCTCTCGCAGGCGGCCCAGGAGGGGAGCCGGATGGTCCGCCGCCGGACCCACCCTTCCCCTTTCACGACGAGGAACACATCATTCCGGAACCTATTCCTGACCCGGCGGCCGGCCAAATGCCCCCGGAGGAGGACGATCCAGAATACGGCAGACACGAGAACACCGGAGCTCCCCCCGTCGCGCGACTGGCCGACCTCCGTCTCCAGCAGGAGTTCCTTGAGCTGCTCAAGACAGCGACCCACGAAAAGTCGGGACTCGACGCCGATATGATCGCGCGCATGCGCAACCTCCCGCGCACGATCCCCGATCTCTCCGACCCGGTGAATCACGACCTCCGATATGCCCTGCGTCTGTTCCTCGAAAATGGCCACTCCGACAAGGATTACCGGAAGAATCGATTCTCGGCCACGGAGCGCTTTCCCGAGATCCAGGACAGCATACCGACGTTCGAACAAGTCAAGAAACTTGTCGCCGAGCTCACCAGCGTGTCCCCCATTGAGACCGACATGTGTCCCAACAGTTGCCACGCATACACCGGCCCCTTCGCCGACCGCGAACAGTGCTTCTACTGTCCGAACGGTCGCATCCACCTTCAAGTATGGCCGAGTCAAGAGGGAGCCCCGAAAATAGCTTTGTCAGTGTCACGTCGATTGCCCGACACAGCGCCACTCAGGCCCTTACGTTCGTTTGTTCGTGGGCTTGTGCCACTCAGGACCGCTTTCCAAGGTTCATTGTTTGTCGTCTTGCTACTGCTGGCCAGCTGCCAGTGTGAAACTGCGAGCCCCGTCAACACTGAGTCCTCCGAGTCATCAAGCTACGCCATCCGTAAGTTTCGAGGAGTTGTCTTCAGTCTCTGCCACGTCCTGTGTAAATCTACGATATCTTACCATGCGTGCAACAGACCATGGCGGGCCAGAGTCCGTACCTCTACGACGACATTCTATTGCACATCCTCCACTTCGCCAGCAAAGGCACAATCGGCACTCTCATGCAGACGTGCCGCATGTTCCACAAACACGGCACACACTACCTCCTCCAGGACGGCGTCTTCCTCGCGACCGACAAACAAATCATGTCGTTCATGTTCTTCATTGTGGGCAACAGCGGCGACGAGGAGCGGCCGCGCGTTCTGCTTCTCCGCGAGCTGACTTTGTCAAGACAGCGATGTATCGAAGACGCACCGAATTCCGACCTAGTGCCATTGCAGGAAGAAACCGCCGGGATATTCCTCCATGGATTCTTCAAGGCCATTGCCTCGTTTGGCTGCCTGCTCCGGTTGACCATCTACGACTCCGAGGAGGTCCTGGGCTTGCATCCCGACCTCCCGGAGGCCATCGCCGGGCTCCGCACGCTCATCCAGCTCACCGTCTCCTTCGCGGGGATACATACGGTCAGGATGCTAAAGGCGCTCCGCTCCACGCTCTTCTACGCCGACATCACCATCGAGTCCGAAGCGCGGGACAACGAGAGCGAGCTCTCCCTCGAGGACCAAAACCCGATGTGGCTCCTGCACGGCTGCCAGGGCACCCTGCGGCGGCTGACCGCGAGTTTCTCCGTCAGCGCATCCGACAGTCCAATATTCCCGCTCGTCACCGTCGTGAACCTCAGCTACACCGATATCCCGCGCACGCAACACTACGTCCGCGCCTTCCCGGCCCTGCGCGCTCTTAACACCGACTACTGCTGTGGGTGGGGCAACGACGAGGACTACGACGTGCGGCGCGCCCAGAACCAGGACGAGCAGGACCGCCTCGGGGCGTGGCCCTCGCTGGACAGCTACCGCGGGTCGGTGACAAACCTGTACCTGCTCGGGCTCCGCTGCCCCGTCGGCACGATGGAGCTCGACCATGAGGAGGAGACGCTGGATCCGGCCGTGCTCCGCGTGGTGCTGGGCGACGCGCGCCCGCGGCGGCTGCAGCTCCGCGTCGAGGGCGGGCAGTGGCTGGTCGATCCCGACTTCTTGGCGACGTTCGCGCACCCCGGTGTCGAGGCGCTCGAGCGACTCGAACTCCTCGTCACTCTAAACAAGAATGACCGCGACATGGACGTTTCCGCTACTCTGGCGAGTACACCCTTCTCTTGTGCAGAAATCGTCGTGCAGTGTTCATATTGTGTCGCAGGACCCGGCCGTGCTGACATCGCGCATCGTCGGGCCGCTACAGGACCTCGTCGCGTTCAGACTGTGCCTGGACTGCTCGTCTATCAAGTACGTGGCTTGGGGAGCGGGGTCGGTCGAGGAAGTTCCACTTGAGCCGGTCGAAGAGGACCTGGTAGGGTGGGATATCGACGAATTCGCACACTGCATGCAACAGGAGCTCAGCGCGGCCGCGAAGCTCCAGTCAATCAGCATATCCGTCGAGGGTCATCGCACACGGAGTCTCGAGACAGTCACGGTCGGCGCGACGTGGTCTCTCGATGACGACCCCAGCGACGATGAAGACGGCAGCGAAGACAGTTCTTAAATGTAGGGCTGTACTTCAAGCAGCGAGCGTAGAGACCTTGTCATACATTTCTGACACTGTGGCCTCGGAAACATGCTCACTCATATGCGCCACCTTTTTGTAGCATGCACGAAAGCCCGAAGGTTCCTCTAGGATCGCAGCACAGTGCACCACACACCAGAACATATGCATGCGCCCGCAAAAAGGCTGGCTTCGTTACTCGTGACTACTCCTACTCGTACCAATACAGTTCGTGATCGTCAGGGTCGTAAATGAAGCACTACTACATATTCTCGTACAGGAGCCCGCAAGGTCTACCGGCAGGCCCGCGTCCGTCATTTCTCGCGCGTATGTCTGCTCAAGGGAAGGCGGTGCCCTGGACGGTCTTGACCCAGGTGGTGTCCGCGTGGGGGAACTGGAACGCCATGACGCCGGCGAGCCAGCCGCCCGCGATGGCGGTCTGGATGCACTGGTTGAGCGTCGCGGGGTCGATGAAGCCGCCGTTGGTGATGTCGGCCGTGGTGCCCGGCTTGCCGATGACGAGCTTGTTCACGTCGACGCCCGACTTCTGGATGGCGAAGATGGAGGAGGGCGTGCTGTTCAGGAGGGTGTCGCAGTCGTCGTACCCGGGCGAGGGCGATTCTATGGACGGCATGTTAGGGCAGTGTATTTGCAACGTTCGATGTAGAGGACTCACGGTTGTAGAACTGAATGTTGTACTGCGAGTGCCGAATGGTCAGTACGGAGAGCAATGACACAGCGAAGACTTTTACGTACCCAATCGATGAGGGCACCGACGTTCTTGTCGACCGTGAGATAGCAACCCCCTGGGCAGAAGCCGGGCGAGAACCAGGGGCCAACAGCTATCGCACATGGTCAGTCCTCCTGAAGAAACCCCACGTACGACAACAACACTCACGAGCATGACTCAGGATAAACTGCCCCTGCGGCAACTGCTGGCGCAGGACCTGCGTCAACGTCGTGAGCCACGCCTCCCCAACACCGGGCTGTGCGGTGACGAGCTCGAACTCCTCGTAGTCGATGTCGATCCCGTCCAGGTTTGTGTTCAGCACGAACTGCGCGAGGTTGTTCGCGACCGTCGTCGGGTCCTGCGAGGTCGGGTGCTCCGTCTCGCCGAATGCGGACACCACGAGCGACACGCCCAAGGAGTTGTACTGCTCCTTGAGCGTCGCGCGCTGGTCCGCGGGGAGCGCGGCCCAGTTCGCGGCCTGGTCGGCTGGGCCGCTCGTCAGGAGGAAGGCGAGGTTGCTGTGCGAACGGTGTTCAGTGTCTTCACATGTGTATACTGGGAGTGTGGGGGGCACTCACATGACATTGAAACCAGCGATCTGGTCGAGCGGCGGCAGGACGCCGCCGTCGATCGCAGCGTCGGTGTACACAACGAACTTGGGACCCGGGGGGATTTGGTTGGCACGGCGGGCGTGGGGCGCGGCGTAGCCGACACTCAGGGCAGCCAGCGCCGAGCAAAGAGTGAAAAGACGCGAGAAAGACGTGGAGAACATCCCTAAACCAGAGGGTGAAGTAGAGTGAAAGCGAAGTGTAAAGGGGGGCGGAGGAGTAGAAGACGAAGTACCGACCGAGCGGGGTGAGGATCCACTGCCGTCGGGGCCTTCTCTTTATACTCGGGACATGTTGCCATTGGCGCTCCTGGGCCCGAGACGTAGATGACGGACGGCGTACAGCGGGTTGCTGTGAGCGTCAACATCGCCGGGATGCCACTCGTTGATAGGTCTCATCTTGAGCAGAACTGCCTCCAATGTCTTTCAACGCGCCCTGGTCTGATCGGGCATGCATTAACCGATCAGGCCGTTTTTTGGTGCTGTGCTTGAGCGTCGCCAGTGGACGTTTACAAATGTTGAGCGGCACCCCTGCGTGAGCAGTTCGACTGGGACCTCCGGGGGAGTCGGCTGACGACTTTTGTGATTAGCACCGCACGCGTAGAAATACCAAACCACCTTACATTTGCAACCTGATGGTCTTTTGCATAGGCATCATCAGAAGGGGACCTCGCAAGTGCATTGAGTCTAGGAAAATGTCACATACCTGACGCCTCTAGTAGTAAGTACGTCGCCACGTATGTTGGTTGATGACAGCTTTGCCACAGGCAGCGCGGACATGTTCATACGAAACGCCCACGGAAGCTGCGTGAAGCGTTGGCATACGCAAGCTTTGTTGTCCATACGTCTCTGTTGCCATGCACGATATGCAGCGGCTCACCTGATCAGCGTGAGGGCAGTACTGTGTTCAGAAAGTCCAATTCCTGCAAATCCGCCAGCGCCTCGCTACGTGCTGACACGTCCGCACCCGGACAGCGGCAGTGCAGCGTCGGGCGGCATCATGCTTTCGTTACACGCCCTCATTTGAGCCGACGATGAGGGCACTACTGCCAGTGCAATCAAACCTCTTGAAAGCGCTCGACGCGACGATGCGCGCGTGCATGCAACGAGTTCGCTTGCACGCATGCGGCATGGTAGAGCGCGAGGTGCAGCCCGCCCAACGTGTCGAGCGCTGCACCGGTGTCGTGTAAGTAGTCAACATCCCAGATACAGATGTCGAGAACCGGACGCCTCTTGCAGCACCGACGTTAAGCAACTCTCGCGTGCTCCCCTGTCAAGAATCTCAACAACGTGTATTCTAAAAGAGGTCTTGAAGGTGATCTACTCACCCATCTGACGTCCGCTCGCACCACCTGCCTCAAACCAACAATGCGAAAGCAACCAGTACCCCAAATCGTGAAAAAGTAGATTAGGAGATATAATAACATACGATGAATCTATGTCGGAAGCAATGATTGTAGAGAGTCTTCGCTCGGTGCTTGAAGGACGACACTACATTTGATTGGTGCTGTGTTTGCCTCCGTCGTCTTCGTCGTCGCTTGAGTTGTCTTTGATCGACCATTTCGCGCCAAGCGTGACCGTCTCGGCAGCCCGTGTGCGATGCCCCTTCAAAGACACAGAAATCGACTGGATCTTTGTGCTGGCCTCGTATTCTATGCGATGCGCGTAGTCGTCGATGTCCCAGTCTGCCAAATCCTGTTCATGCCGCTCAAGCGGATCATTTTGGCGTGTCTTCATTCCGTATCCGTCGCGTTTGATAGACGAGCAGTCGAAGCATAGCTTGAACGAGACAAGGTCCTTCAGCGGGCGAACAATGCTCAGTAAAATCGAGTCCTGCGAGATGACATGAACATTGCCTGCCAGAGCGCCGAAAAGAAAAAGACGTGGACTCACCAAAGTAGTGTAAACACACATAGTGCGATCAGCCTCTTCCAGCTGGACGATGAGCTCGAACCGCCTGAGCGCCTCGACGCCCGCTCGCGTGAACGTCTCCAAGAACTCAGGGGCGACCAGCCAGTACCCGCCCTCGATGCGGAGCTGCAGCCGCCGCGGGCGCGCGTCCCCCAGCACCGCGTGCAGCATTTCCGGCTCGAGCTCGTCCTCGAAGTGGCTGAGTGCGACCGTGCGGATGGGACAGCGAATCCCGAGCAGATAAAGGTTCATGATGGTGCCCTGGTAGCTCTCCAGCGCAGGCCACGTCCCGAGGCGCTCCTGCTCAGACTGGTTCTGGATGCGCAGCTCTTCGATGCTTTCGTCGTGGTCCCATCCGCAGCAGTCCCAGGTCGTGAGGGTGCGTAGATGCGGGAACGCATGGGCGTAGTGCTGCGTTCGCAGGGCGTCGGTGTAGCTGAGCCGGAGGGTCGTGAGCAGCGGGTACTGAGGGCTGTCGGGCGTGCTGACGGAGAAGGTCGCGGAGAGCCCCCGCAAGGAGTCCCGGGAGCTGTGCAGGAGCAACATCGGGTTCTTGTCTTCGAGGGGGAGCTCGACTTCGGATTCGATGCTGATGTCGGCCCAGAATAGGGCGGAGCGGAGCGCCTTCAGCATCCGGACAGTGCGGGGCCCGACGAAGGAGACATTGAGCTGTAACAGCGTGCGGAGCCCGGCGATGGCCTCCGGAAGCGCGGGATGCAAGCCCAGGACCTCTTCAGAGTCGTATATTGTCAATCTGGTCAAAATACTGAATGACCCGAGCGCGACGAAGAGCCCGTGAAGCAACATCCCGGGGTCTTCAGAGGGTGGCACCGAATTGGAGCCTGGTCGCTCGACGTGCGAGGGGTGTTCCCTTGACAATGTCAGCTCACGGAGACGCAGAATGCGCGGCCGCTCGCCTCCGCTGTTGTGGACGATGAAGAGCATGAACGACAGGATTTGCTTGTCGGTTGCGAGGGAGACGCCGTCGCGGAGAAGGTATCTTGCGCCTTGGCTATGGAGCATGCGGCACGTCTGTGTGAGAGTGCGAAGTAGATCCTTGCTGGCAAAGTTGAGGATGTGCAGTAAAATGTCGTCATGGAGGTAAGGTCTTTGGTTCGCCGTGATTCGCTAAATGCATGCACATAGTAAGCTAAGCAGTACTTGGAGCTCGGGACAAAGTGCGAGTGGAGTTCGCTAAAGCTTACGGTGAATATACCCCCATGCCGGGCGGTTCGGGAGCTTGCAGCCCCGCATGTTAAGTCCATGGGGGTAGCCTTGCAATGCTAATTGAGCTAAACGATGAGAGAGCAGATGTCGTCGAAGCTCGTGAAAGTCGCTTGGAAGGGTTTGGTTCGCGCCTCTTGCGCGTTCATAAATGATTTCACGGGCGCTAAAACGAGTAGGCTGGAGTAGGCCTGAGCGGGCTGGGCAAGTGCTAGATATCTGAGACTTCCGCGTCCAAGTCCTTTTCTCGTAACCGCCCCCCAGAGAGCCTTTTGAGGCGGTGTAGTTTAGAAATTTCGGAATGTAATTTTTCAGATGGCGAGAGCGAGAGCGAGAGAAGTCGAAGTGCTCCGGCGGCTGAGCCTGAGGCCTGAGGGCAGCTCCTAGTGCTACTTGGCGAACGCACTCCCATCTATCCGAATCTCTTCCACACTGGCAGGATGATTTGAATTAGAAGCAATTCGCTTAATCTTCCTTCGGAAAAGGAACAGACTCATTACCCCAGAGCGCGAAGGTTTTCAATACTGAATTCTATCATCTCTCGTGCCTCCTCGGCTATGAAGTCCCCGTCATCACTAGAAGCGTCGTCAGGTTCGTACACAGGCCCGACTCGGATGATCTGCTCGTCCCGCGCCCGGTGTCCCGACATGTGGAGAATGACGGACTGGAGGGGCCCAGGGGCGCCGGCTGCGCGCACGCGATGCGCGAAGGCGTCCACGTCCCATTCTGCCAGCGCTCGCTCGACGGGGACAAGCGGGTACCTGGAGTCCCTGTTGTAGAGCAATTCGAAGGGGGACGGAATCATGGGGGAGCAGCGTAGGGTGAGCCAAAACGAACGAAGGGAAGCAAGCGGTGCCACGATGCGGGAGACAACGTTGTCCTGTGGCAAGACATGAGCCTGAGTATCTGGAGCGTGAACAGATGGGCGTGCGTGCGTACCATAGTGCGCACTAGGTCCATGTTGTTGTCATCGTCTTCGCCTGACACGAGCGTTACGCTAAGATGGAGGTGGGCGAGGGAGCTCAGAACCGGTCGGTTCCAGATGGACAAGAAGTCGTCATCGAGGAGGTAACGGCCACCCGTCCAGTTGAGGTGCAGGTGCTGCGGGCAAGCGTCCAGAACAGAGCGTAGCATGTGGGTCTTAGAAGGATACGAGGATTCTTTTCGCACGTCTCTATCGTCGACCTTCAGCGACCGGATGTGACATGAGGGGCTAAGAAGATAGAGAGTGGAGACCGGACCGTAGAAGCTCCGCAGAGAGGACCATGTACCATGTAGTCTCTGCTCACGCTGGTTCGTGCGCCGAAGGCGTTCGAATTGGTCCACGGGGAGCGAATCGACGAGGCTCAAGTTGCAGTCTGAGGTGGAGAAGTGCTGCAGGTTTGGGAATGGGTGGACGTAATGGCTTGTGTGGGGTTTGTCAATGCATCGCACATGAAGGCGAGCCATGCATGGGTAACGGGGTCCTTGCTGCGTCCCGTTCGCACACGATATCGACAGCTCACGCAGAGACTTCTGAGAGCCGTGGAGAAGGTGTGTAGGCATGGTGTCTTCGTCGTCGGAGCTTCCTTCCTCATTGAGGTTATGATCCCTCGTGTCCTTCTCAGTCTCGTCAAAGTCCATGGTGAGGTCCGCATGGGTGAGGGTGGACCGCAATACCTTGAGCATTTTCACGCCGCGCCGTCCGAGAGTAGTCGCACGCAGTGTCGTGAGGCACCCCAACATAGCGATGGAGTCAGCGAGATCCGGGCGCAACCCTAGAACGCCCTCGGTCTCCTCGAGAACCAAAACGCGAAGATTGTCGGCACGAGCAAGCAAGAGGAACAGTGTGTTGAGAAGCTTCCCGGATCGGGCCGCGTTCGTGGCTGCATCTGGCCCCTGATAGTATGTCTTCTCTGCCGACACCGTCAAGGTGTGGATGTGGGAGAGGCGGTAGAGTGTGTCGCGCGACTCGATGAAGCGCATGAAGGACGCGATGTCCCTCGCGAGTTCCGTGCTTAGGGAAACACCGGTTTGCAGGATGTATTTTGGTCCGTGGTGATTGAAGAAGCCGCAGGTCCGCATGAGCACGCAGAGAGTGTACCGATCGGCGAAGGACAGAATTTGCAGTAGGACATCGTGATTGAGTCGGGCGCCGTCAGCCATCGTGACTGTGCATAGAGATCAATACGATGAGACGTGGCATAGAAATCAATCTAGTATCTAACCATTCACTCACACCAAGGAGTTCTGGTCTTGCGTGTCTTCGATATTTGCCAGGGGAGTTCGACACAGGGGAGGGGCGTCGCCAAATTTAAACTGCCAGTGATCAAGTACTGTGACGGTTCGGTCAGTCTACTACTTACACCCCTTGAAGAAACCCATCTCCTCACCCTGTCCTCTACTTGGAGCACTGACCAGTCGCGAGGCTTGAGCAAGACGGCCAATCCACGTCAGGTTGTGCCAGTGGGGGTCAAGAAGCAAGGTGTCGCCTGCCGTCTCGGATTCGGAGCCTTGAACTCGCCTAACACGCGTACTTCAGTGATGATTGGCGCTAGCTAGGTCTAGAGGGCGATAGCTCATAAGCTGCAGTAGCCGTAGATTGCAGAGCAGCATTTTATGTGCATGTAGCTCAAGGGTCACCGGTGTATCTGGCATGTCGTAGGAGGACGAATGGGTTGAAGTTGCGCGCAATCATACGGATAAATGTTGATATCACGGAAAATGCCGGGAGATCATAGCACTTGTAATGAGGACAAGTAGTAGCTTCAAACTCCAAAGAACTTCGATAGAATATGAACGCGACATACCATATAAGTATGTACTACACACTGAGCAGTAGCAGGATAATCCGAGCCCCTCTACCAATAATCATATCCACCTCTCGTAGGGTGCTGGCCCTAAATGTCCATCAAGTCTTCGCCATCCGAGTCACTGCCCCAGTATTCGTCGTCTGAATCGTCGAAATGATGGTCATCTGAACCCAGAGTGACTTCGCAATCTTCCCGGGTGCTATGATTACACAGGGCGACGGTGACGGACTGAAGCACGTCCGACACGACGCCCATTTCGTCTTGAATCCGATGTGCGTAGGCGTCTATGTCCCATCCATCCAGCATCACCTCCGGGTCGGCTGAGAGCGAGTGAGGTCCGCGTTTGCTGAAGGCGGGGCACCAGGAGAGATCGAGCTCGACTGTGACGGCAACTAGGGTCACTCGCAGTGGCTTGATGACATGCATGATCGCGGACTCCTGCAGACATGGTCAGGATATACTCTGTAGCTGCCCTAATAGACATACTTACTAAGGCTGCGGGGATGTCCGTCGCCTCATCAAGGGCGTCCACCTTGACGACGAGCTTGAGATGTCGGAGCGCACCGACCCCGTAGTGCGTGAACACCGACCAGAAGTCGGAGTCGAGCAGCCAGAATGCGCCGTCTATGGTGATCTGCAGCTGCAGCGGACGCGCACCACCCAGGACCGTGCGAAGCATCCCGGAATCCAGTCCGGCATCGATTTCTTTGATCACGACCTTAGGGATGTGTTTCGGGATGGCCAGCAGGTACAGCGTCAGGATGGAGCCACAGTAGCTCGTGAGCGATGTCCACGTCCCGAAAGTTTCTTGTTCGGACATGTTGCGCGCACGCCGTGGTCCGTATTCCGCCCCGTGGATACGAACAGCACAGTCTTGGGTGGATAGAATGCGCAGATTGGGGAATGTCCGCACGTAATGATGTACATGCCGGATTTCTGCGGCAAAGAGACTGAGATAGGTGACACTGGGGTACACTGGGCCGTCGGGTGCGCTTATAGAGCGTGCCATGGAGAGGTATTTCAGGGTGTCGGCGAAGGGGTATAGGTACCACATCAGATTCCTGTCCTGGAGCGATAGAATCCCACCGTCTACCTCGTTCATCAGAGACGGCAGCGAAACTGTGACCTCGTTCAAGGGGCAGTGTAGGCTCCTCAGCATGTTGATAGTGCGCAGTCCGGCGTTCGTGATTTCTAACAGCTCGAGCTTCGTCAGCTGGGCGATGGCTGCAGAGACGTCAGGATGTAGCCCCAGAAACTGCTCAGCACCATTGATGCACAGGTTGCGGAGGTCGCCATCTGCAGCAATTGCCCGAAACAGCCTCGCAAGCGCCATGCCGGTAGTCTCCGGGAACGCAGGGGGTCGCGGGGCATGAGGGTGATACGGCGTTGATAACTTCAGAGACCGAAGTAGCTTGATGCGGTACGTTGAATGGCCTTCCTTGAGCATGAAGGAAATAAAAGACCCAATTCTTGCGTCATCTTCGTCGAGAGACGCGCCGTTCGAGAGGAGACGTCTAGCACCATATTCCAGAAGTAAGGGACATGTTCCCATGAGGGAGCGCAGCGTTCCATGGTCCACGAATGACGCGATGCTCAGCAAAATGTCGTTGTTGAGTTGTGGATGAGTCATCTAGGGCTGCGTGTTATGAGATTGGACTCTGGGGATTAGATTCGAAGACACTTACAATTTGGTAAATGACTGTAGTGACGTCTATGAATATGCGTCGCCAAGATGGTCCCTATTGGAGGTTTGTGAGGCACTGTCCGGATTTGAAGCTGTACGAAATGAGGTAGCGGGAAAAACCAGCCTGATGGGAGGGGCAATATATATGTTTGTTGGAGGGATTTTGCCTGCGTTGGCGCGGACATCATCAAATACAAGGCCTTTGTATAGCGCCGCATCTAGTCTATAAGCCGTCGCGTGAGTGAGCGAGTACAAGGGAGATGAAGGCATGCGGGAGGGTACTAGGTAGACCTTAATGCGGTGCATGTGGTGGAAGAAAGACAAGGAGACCCATGTTACGTCGAGATCGGGCATTGCCACTCGAGCGCTGGTGGCCTCCCTCCAAATGGCACAATCGCAATAAACTTGAAAGCACGATCCCCTCTTTGCCTGTTACAATGGCATCTGAGCGTAGATGATCTCCTTGCACATGTTGATTGTCAGGATCACGTCGTCTAGTGACATCGAGATACGCGTCCTCCGAGTCGGAGTCTTGTCGACGAGCAGGTTCCTGTCCGTTGCGTATCGACCTGAACGGAGGGAGAATGATTCAATCAGAAAGACCTACACAGCCGTCCCCGTTCACCAGTACTCGCTTGTCCTCGACATAATTTGTTGAGCGTTAAGAGAGATGGTGAAAGGTATTTGCTCACGTATAACGATGCGACGCGCCACTTACATGGTTCTTCTGCCGACATCGGTTCAATCGCAACTCCGAAAGACGAGTCTAGTAGGTTCCAAAGAAGTTCAGTCCCATTGAATGGAAACGATGAGAGTGGAGAGTGAGGGAATGGTCAATGACCGTATGTCGACTGCAAAACCTCCTCTGACGCCTTCAAGCCTGGCAGTGCGTACACGGGGCCGAGCAGCACGGTCTCCTCGGCCCGCGTCCGATGCTTGGATATATGGAGCGCGACGGATTGGAGGGGCCCGGACGCGCCAGCCGCGCGCACACGCCGCGCGAACGCGTCCATGTCCCACTCTTCCAAGGCCTGCTCCAGCGCACCGAGCGGGTACGTAGCGACAGGGGGCTTCGGGGAGGTGTACGGTGCAGCATTCAAGGACAATGAGAATGAGCGAAGCGAGTGCATCGCCGATACGATATAAATCACGACATTATCCTGGGACAAGGTTTCAGCAAAGGGTGCATTGCATTGGAGAGTGTGTCACACATACCAGAGCACGAGAGAAGTCCATCGGGGGATCAGCCTCCTCCTCGTTTCGATGCTTCGGGCGAAGCGAGAACACCAGCTGCAGATGGAGGAGAGATTGCAGGGTTGGACGAGTCCAGGTGGCCAGGAAGTCGGCGTTGAACAGCCACCGTGCGCTGTGGGATAATAAGTGCATGTGTCGGGGCCAAGCGTCATCGACACATGAGCGCAGCATGCCTACTCCGTCGGGCTCGGACTCTTCCAGTACAAGATCAAGCGAATAGATACGGCACATGGGCGCGAGGGCGAAGAGCGTCGAGAGCGGGCCGTCGTATTGCCATAGGGAAGACCAAGTCCCATAACGTGCCTGCTCGCGCTGGTTCTTGCTTCGAAGTTGTTCATATGCGCCCAGAGTAGAGGAGAAACCATTGTCCATGTCGTTACAATCAAAAGTCGAGAGGCGTCGCAAGTTGGGGGATATATACACGTAGTCACGCGTACGAGGCTTGTCGATGGCCGCAATAACCAGGTAGACCAGAAGTGGATAGCGGGGGCCGTCATGCGTCCACCTGCAGCCATACGTAATCAGCGAGTGCAACGACTTTCGAGAGCCACGGAGGGCGTGGGTCAGCTTGCTGCTATCGAGGCGCGGTGGTGTAGTCTCTCCATCATACTCTTCTTCTTCTTCGTCTTCGCCATCATCGTCTTCGTCCTCATCGGACATGTCATCGTTGTAGAGATCCGTGCTGATGTCGGCAGTGTCAAGGGCGGACCGCGATTCCTTGAGCATCTTCGCTCCAAGCTCGCCAACGTCGGTCATATAGATGGATTTGAGTGTTCCTACCATTGACATGGCGCCCGCGAGATCAACGTCGTCGAGGTCCAAGATGCATTCGACCTGTTCAATGGTCAGGGATCGAAGGGAGCCAGCACGAGCGAGCGGAGCAGACGCCCGACTTCCAGTCTTGTCGCTCGTGGCTCCCCAGAGTCCCAGTCCCGCACCAGTTCCAGGTGGTCAAAGTGGCGAAGGCGGTAGGGGATATCGCGCGCAAGGAATAGCATGAAGGATCGGACCGCCGATTTGGCTTCGACGTCGAGAGTTACGCCTCTGTTGAGGAGTTCCTTCGCGCCGTGGTGATTGAGAGAGCGACATGTTCGCATGAGCTGACATATGGTCTCGTTATCGGAGACGGACAGAATGATCAGCTGGATATCGAGGTTTATACGTGCACCGTCCATCTGTATGGGACATGTTATGACTTCCGGAACAAGGTGATATGAGTAATATACTCACAGCTGAGTGGCTGACAACGCTCGGCGGTCTTGACGCGTATGAGTGGGGGCGACTCTGCACATAGTTCCTAGCCATCAGCAACATATATTTACACAGATTAATTCATCGCTTTTCACCTTTGGCAAAGCGTTGCATACGCGCGGATGAAGATCTGTGTGTCTATGACATTAGTTGACCAACCAAATTTCATTGGCACGGAACAACGGCTGTCGCAGGACCTGGCACGACTTGTTTAGATATATCCCAGTAGCGGCTTGTGCCAACGGGTGCCCTAGTAGGCGATCTCCGTCAAGACAAGAAACCCTGCTGAACATCGTGATCAATGGGGTTGAGATGCGTCGCGGGTAAGTCGACAACCAACTCACCTTGACTCTTTTGCAGAATCTCTACCATTTCTCATGCCGTCTTCCATGTAGTCTTCACAATATTGATGTTGGCGATAGGGGATCCGGAGATGATGGTAAGGAGTCAAGGACATGAATGCAGAAAGTCCTATACGGTATACCACCAAATTAGCACTTAGCGCTGGTCTCCCTCGTGGCACGGTCGCGATCATCCCTCTTCGGCGTCGGGCGCCGCGACCATTTCATTGGTGCGTCCAAATATTCATCCTACGCTTACAACTGACCATGGATTTTACGACAAACATATTCAAGGTAATCATAGGCACACTGTGACACATCAAAACGCCATTGACCTGAGTGATCCAGGAGGGTCCGACAGCTAGTAGATTTACGCTTTATGTACGCGTTGACAATCGTCCCTCTGAGGTCCTAGTACCATAGTCCAAACGTTCCACTACAACGACCGCTACGCCTGGCCCTCGACATACGCCTTCAGCCCCTCCGCCTGCGCGATGAAGCTCTTCTCCAGGTCGCCAGAGATGAACAGTTTGATCGCGTACGCGCCCGAGCCCGCGAAGATCTCGCGCGACTCGTACAGCGTCTTGCCGTCCTCAGTCGCGCTCACCGCCTGCCAGCGCTCGGCCTTCACGAACCAGCTCGGGAGCGTGCTGTTCCAGGCGACGCGGTGCAGGTCCGGCTGGACGTGAGTGATCTGCTCGAACACGGAGATCGTCGGGATCGAGTCGTCGAGCGACGGCGGGATGTGGACCTTCATGACGAGGTACGCGTCTTCCACCGGAGTCTGGTCGGGGAGCGGGTTCTTGTCCTTGTCCGTCACGACCTGGCTACGTCTGCAAGAAGGGCGATGTTCGTTCAGCGCATAAAGCGGAAATTCGAAACTAGCGAGACCTACACAAACGGGTTCCTGTCGACAGAGCCATTCGACATTAGCCGTCATCCCCGGTCCTCAAAAAATACAACATGGAACGTACCACTGAGGATAGCTAGGGAAGTCGATTACCGCGGCCCACACTTTCTCGAGCGGCGCGTCAATAACGATGGAGGCGTTGCCTTGGACCGGGCCGGTGTACGTCGGCGCGGGGAGATTGGTCGGCATGTCGTCGTCGGCGAGTGCTACTACAGCTAGACCCTCGCAATCAGTACAAAGCCCGGTACCAAGAGTCGCCTATACAACGACAACACCCACCAGTGTCGTCTGGGACTGAGCAACGTTGAACAAACAGCGTGAGTGTTGTATCAGCGAACCTTAACCCGTGCGAAGGACAAGAAGCTGCAGACCTGGAGATGCCGTAACGCCGGTGACTAAGAGGAACAGACAGCCCACAAAGAATGCAGCGAGCATACGGATGCCTTTGGACTCCATGGTATGGACAAGAAAGGAGCGTGTAGCGAGCAAGACGATCGCGCTCGACTCTTGGCGGGGAGGCGCGGCTTTATGTATGCAGGTACGAACGGTGAAGGCACCGCAAACATGTGCGCCGCCGGCAATGACGTCTAAAGAAGTATACTAGCGCAAGTAGCGATGGGAACATAGAACAAGTGACCGCGCGGGTTTTACCGCGATAAACATGCGCCATAGATCATAAGGAACCGGAGAAAGACCGCATATTCCGCCCCTCAAACCCCCAAACGGCCTCAAGCGAGAAGAAGTGAGATCGTCGTTAGCACGCTGTAGCCAAAGATGAGTCCACACAGCAAAAACGCGAAGTAGTCAAAGCTACTCACGACGACCCAATAATCATGAACACGTCTGCACGAAGGTCAGTGTTGTTAGCTTTGCGAGTACGAAGCAGCTGATACTCACATTGAATCAGGAAAAAGGCCTGTCAGAAATTAAGCATTCCATCAGCTACCGCCCACATGGCCCGCCGGCAAATGACGTACCGCCATGGTGTCCACATTCCCGTCGGGTGCATGGAGGGAAGACACGATCATTTGGCTGATGCGCGCACATGCAAAGTCAGCCTGACGGTGCGAGGCTCGCGCGAACACGTCCGCAAGGAACACTCACTTCACCGCTGCGGGCGTGCCGCTTAAAAGCATTGCCACGAACTTCTCCGCCCTGGCGTCGGCCGAAATGAGGCCCTGGTGCACCATCGCCTGGACGATGAACACGCCCATAACCGGGAGCACGATCATCTTCGCCGCGGTCACAAGCAGCATCGCCATGATGGGTAGGCGCGAGAGCGGGTGCGGAACCTTGATGCGTGCGAACGACGCGCCAAGGAGGATGAGTGCGAGTGGAACGACGATGGTGTCGATGAATTGGGCTGGGCAAAATGATCACCGTGCATTCGTGCCTTTCCGTATCAATGGGGACTCACCAGTGTCCATGACGAAGACCAGCGGGGGACGCCCGTCAGGCCCGTGCCAAGTCGGCCCACCCTGGGCGGATACATCGACAAAGAGAGCTTTCAGTGGGGTAATAAGAGCGACCGGAAGTGCGACTGAGATGGCAATCGTCACTGGCTTCACGAGCGCCGCGAGCGGATGAAAAATGGTGTGAAGCCAGTGCTTTGTCTTTGGGAACGACGGGTCAGCGTTTTTGGTAGGTTCGGCGACAGTCTCACTGGACGCGGAAGAGTGTGTCGGGCTCGCCGCGACTACAGTGCGTAGTGGGGTAGGTGGAGGAGGCCCGGCCCGTAGTGGAGACGACGGCACTGATGTCCTGAGGGATGAAGCAGGGATCGTGACCCGGAGGGGAGAAGATGGCATAGTCACGCGAAGGGGAGACGGGGGAACAGAGCCCGGAAGCTTCCTCGACCGGAACGTCGACACTGCGGACCTACGCGATGTCCGTCTTGCGAGCTGGATGTCCGAGTCTGGCTCGGTTTCGTCGGTTATCACAACCTTCGGGATATTTGAAACGGGGGCGTCCAAGACCTCGACTGACACCTTGGCCTCCTTTTCGTAGTAGGGGTCCTCCTCGTCTTTCTTGACATAGTCGATGACCAGAGGAGGCGGCGGGGTCGCAGGGAGGCGCAAGATGTAGCGTGCGATGAGGCCGCCAATGGGCTTTTCCTTCCAGGAGACGTGGCGCTCTGCATCCTCTCCCTGAGGGACGCCCGGAAGATAGTCCCACGAAAGCGAATGGGCACCACCGCAGACCCAGAAGCATACGTGGTAGCAGACAGTGAAGATCGACACGTATGAGACGCCCACTATCAAGAATATGAGCACCACGTGGGCGAGATATCTACTGGATACGTACGAGCGGGGTCAATAAGAGGGTTGAATGGCGGCTGTTGCATGACCGAGAGCACGATGGCATTTGCTGCGGCAAAGATTGCGTTAGAAGGTGAGAGAATGATCAAGCCGGTACTCACGAAGGTTGCCCCAATTGCTCATACCCGTCATGATCACTATGCCCTGCCAGAAGTTACGCGGGACGTAGCAGACTTCTCGTATGATGATGCCCATGATGAAGCCGCTGAGCATGTAAATCGAGGCGATTAAGATGACGGGTCCTAGCGCGGAGATATTCTGAGGCGTGAACGATGGCACTATGTTTGCAAAAATGAGCGCGGGGAGCGCAATGTTCATGCTGATTATCGACAGCCCGCGAGAAGCGGCTGGTGGGAACATGTCCATTTTGACTAGGACGTAGCCGCATATGAGCGCAGCAAACCTAGAAACAAAGGTGAGCAGGAGGTGAGAGTCGAGTGGCGAAAGGGCGTACGTCTTGATTAGAGGCATGAAGCCAGAGTAGATTAGAACGCCTGCAGAAACCATGGTAGCGAGATGTAGGATGGCTGTGGTGAGTGGGCAAACCGGCTCCGAGACGGGTGCCGTATAAGTAGACGTTGACAGTACCTCAAAGCGTAGCACCACTCGTGAATCCGGAGCGGCAGCATACATGCGTTCTACGCCACAAAGCAGGGACGTATGTGCCCCGAGTCATGATCGTCCTCATTGGACCGCTATGCCGTGTTCGCAAAACTTGACATGCACGAAGGCCTGTTGGCCCGGTGCTGGTTGCCTGCTGGACGGTGTCAGGACATCCCGAGTGAATCTAAACATATCCCGCACCATGCGTTAACGCTCCTTTCTGTGGCTCCACAGAGGGCCTCGCCGTATGTCCCTGGCCACTCTCTGCGCGAGAATTGCTGTTCTGACATGTGCAGATGCGGTCATTATGCTGCAGGGTGAGAGTCTGCGACAGTCGAGGCGACATGTCGGAGAGTTGTGGTTCGCAAACCCTGTAAAGGTGAGCCTCAATAATCTCCGCGGAGGAAAGACGACTACCATATAACGGCGACGGAGGAGGTGACGAGGCTGCGCCCGTCTGCGAACCTACTTTCGGAGGACTTGGCGGTGGGAAGCGCCTGCGGCGGAGTCTTGCGGGGTGGCTGGTGGCAGTGATCTTGGATCCTCGCGTGGGGAGCCGGCCGTTCTGGCCGTTCAAACCCCGTCGGAGATGGGCGGACTTTGAGCGGGCCCGCGGAACCTGCCCAAGTCGACGACCACCTCCTGGTACACACCCCGTCGGGTAGCCCGAAAGTGAACTCTCTCAGTCCGGTGTGACCCTAGAAGACGTACACCGCCCGGCGAATGGGCTTTATGGGGGCCTCCGACCAATCAGGCCGGAGCACCCCATCATCACCATCACGGTGCCGACGGTCTGTCCCTCTTTGGCAGGCGACCTCGTTCAGACTTCACTCAAGCATAGCACACACGCCCCTCGTGGCACACACGATGTGCACGCATGCAATGTCTAGAAGCTATTTATGTCACTGAATAGCCTTTGTAGAACATGAGGCGACTTACTACTTATTCCCATGTTTGAAGTTGTTTCATAGCTTGTTGGATTGTCATCCCTGAATCCGGTACCGATGCCTAATGGTCAGCCGCGTCGCCTTAGTGTAAGGGCACACCACACGAGATACATCGCTGTTGTCGTAAGTGCATTCCGGGGCTCAACTGTTCGGAGATTAGCGAGTATACAAGGGAGACGTGAGTTGCATGGCAAAGCAGCGAACACAGTAATAAGGAAAAAGGAACATAGACGGGCAAGAGAGTCAGCTGCGCAGCTAGGTGGGCAAGAGGTATAGTATGCGTGGTATCCATCCCAGGAAGCCAAAGGATCTGCCCGACAAAGAGACACTCATAAACACGAAAGAGATGGCGCCTACGAGGACTTGGGCGGCAGTCCCGGCACGGGTGGTATGGAGGGCACGGGGGGCACCTGCGGTTGTTGGCGCGGCCGCTGCAGCTTCCGCTTCTCGACCTCCTTCGCGTGCGCGTCTCGCTCCGCCGCGAGGCTGTTCAGCGCCTGCAGCTGTTGCGCGATGAAGTCCGAGGTGTTTGGTCTGCGTCGCGCGCTGTCAGTGGTAGTTAGGCAGGCGCACGTACGCAACGACGTACCGCATGCGGAGGATTCTCAGGATGGTCTCCCCGTTGCTGACCTCCTTTTCCTTCTCCTGCGCCTTCTCCTTCTTGCGGTTCTTGATCGTGCCGAGGTTGCGCTGCTGATACACGCTCTTGGCACGTTTCTTGACCGAGGGTGACGCACGTAAACTGTGTTGCATCATACGCACGCACTCCTCCATGAGTGCATCGCTGAGCAAGTCCGTTAGCAGGGACTCTTCCGCGTAGGCAAACAGGGTAGCGGACTCACGTATGCCAGTCGTAGTAAAGTCGAATAGACAGCACGTCACGATACTTCTGGTTCTGGAGTGCCTCCAGAGATATTGGGCCCTCACCACCAGCGTGGAAGTAGTCCCGCAAAAACTATGCGCAACAATCAGCAACGCTCGGAGCCATTCGGGGAGCGAGCGACGTTACCCTCAGCCACTTGAAGACGATGTCGACCTCTTTGTCGCTCAAGGGCTTCATCTCGCTCTGCACGTCCGACAGTGGCGGGATGAGCAGGCCCTCAATGACGTTCAGGATCTCCTTCCACACGCGCGACATGACCATGTCCTTCGTCGCCTCGCTCAGGTATGTGTTGAGCGTCGACAGGTTCGCGTCGAAGAAGTCGAAGAGCGGCACGATCGCCTGCTCGATCTCGACGTCCGTCAGCGCCTCGGGCCTGATGCGTGGCTTCTCCGCCTGCGGCAGCGGGATCTGCACGTCGTCCTTGGTCCCGAGAGACCCGAAGAGCGCGGTCACGTTGCCGAGTGCCTTGTTGTAGTCGATGCTCCCGCCAGTCTGCGTCGACTTGATCAGCGTCTTCAGCACAATTCTTGATAAGCATTGCCGGATGTATGGCGACATCTATGGGCGACAGCAGTTGCGTTAGTTCTCACGTGTGGGTAGTACTTACGGGCTGGGACGTGCCTTGTCAATGAACACCCGAACCATGTCGTTCTCGGCGCGCTTCAGCGAACGGAACGCACGTCCGAAGTAGAACTGCAGGTCGTCCTTCTCGCCCTCCATACTGACACGGAGCAAGATGCGACCCTGGGTATCCATGTCCATCCACAGGTCGTGCGTCAGGAAGTCGCCGAACCGCTTCGGGTCCAGGCAGAGGTAGGCACGACCCACTGTGTCGTGCTTGCCCACCAATGCGCGATCGCGCACGCTGATCATGATCCACAAAGGCTTTTCGACCGAGAGATCGAACGACTCGTCCCCTAGGACCTACGTTAGCCGAAGCGCGCAGGCAGCAGCACGAGATATCAACTTACATCGAGGGTTGAGCGTCTCGTAGATCGTCCGCGTCTTCGCTAGCCGGTTGCCCTGCTCATCGCTGAGCGTCACGAACGTATCCAACTTCGACGACGGGCTGCTGTCCAGCGGTACGAGCCCCTCCGCGATTGCGACCTTGACGGTGAAGAGGAAGCGGTCGCCGCGGTCAACCTTCTCCGGGACGGGAGGCGCGCTCTGCTCCAGCACGTCCATCTTCTTGTCCGCCTCCATCTGCGCGTACATGTTGTCGAGTAGGCGACGCGCGGCCTCGATATTGTTCAGCTTCACGCACGACTCGGGCTGGAACGTGAAGGCCTCGATTTTCTTCTCGCTCCGGTCCGTGAGCGACTTCGCCTTCTCGAGCCATGCGGACGACTTCTGCGGCTGGATGTACTCCGTGGGGCGCGGGAACATCTCCGTCATGAAGAGCTCCTCGATGGTGGTGCAGTATTGATTGAGGGCTTTACTGATGGTCTGCAATTCGGGTGAGCAGCGCACCCAGTAGCGTTTGGGACGTGCCATACCTTGGACAGACTCGTGAAGAACCGCGCCTCTTGGTACTCGTCGATCCACTCCAAGTCCTGCAAGAACTGGATTGGACTACGTAGCGAGTCGAACAGGTCGACGATTGACGAGCTGTGGCCTTCCTCGCCTTCTGCTTGGAACTGGGTCATTCGTCAGTGTACGCTGTCAAGTTCTGAACGCCAGTAGCACAAACTTTGTCGGCTGCGATCGCCGCCTGTACCCACTGCGTCGTCTTGTTGTCGGTGTTCACCAGCCACTGCCGCACGTACGGCTCGAAGAATCCACCGAGGTCGAACTGGATCTCCCCACTACCACACCGCAAGTCAGAACGGGATAAAGCAAAGTTGACAAAGACGTACTTTGGACAGAATGCCTTGTACATCCCAAGGAGGGTCTTTGTCCGGCGGTAGAGCGCAAACACGTCCTGAATCGGAACGTCTGGTGTCGGCCCGTTCATCGAGTCCTCGAATAGTCGCTTCTTCGAGTCGTCCAAGTCCATGAGGAAATGTGGTATTTGCACCTCCAGCATCAGCGAGACGATGTCAAGGTGGCTTCGCGCCCGTCAGTAGCTGGCGAT
The DNA here is from genome assembly GCF_000271585.1 of Trametes versicolor FP-101664 SS1. Classification (NCBI taxonomy): domain Eukaryota; kingdom Fungi; phylum Basidiomycota; class Agaricomycetes; order Polyporales; family Polyporaceae; genus Trametes; species Trametes versicolor. The sequence goes on from NW_007360328.1 coordinate 855,839, forward strand.
TTCCAACGCGGCTTCATATTTCCAGTCAACTCACCCAAGAATAGGCTCTGGGAAGCGCTTGTCGAGCAACTTCGCGTTCTTCTCGATCTCGTCGGTCATGAGGAGCATCGGCAGCGCACGATTGACCCCCGGTGCCGCTTGCAGCTCTTGCATCTTCTGCCCGTAGAATCGTGCAGACACGTCCCGTACCTGAACTTGGATGTCCTGCAGTCGTGCGGATACATCGACATCGTATCGCTCCAATAGCCCGCTTTCCCGAACTGTCTCCAGAACGGACAAGTACGGCGCGACGTCGGACTGCTTGAGATGTGGGATGCCGTCGAGAGAATGGTATAGCTGCGAGAGGAAGGTGCTGAAGAGACCGCCATAGATTTGCGCGAGGTAGTCGACGTCTTGTGTGGGCCACTTCTCCAACTCGATCTCGGTTGTCACACGAGTGATGTTCGCAAGCGCCTCTGGAACGCATTCCAATGGCACTTCGTTACGCTCGTAGAACTGGCGCACGATATCCAGGAAGCACGCGACGCGGTACGGCTGTCCTATTCGCCAGCGTAGCGCACACTCGTTGATGAGCTCGATATGCGACGCCGACAGGATCCCGAGTGAGACCTCATCGTCATCGCCCACCGCAGGACTCAACATAGCCTCGAGGTCGGCGGTAATGCAGTACTCCAGGAGACGCTTGTAGTACTTCCGCGGGTTAGGGGGTATAAACGTGAAGTGGAAGCCGACCTGGATGTCATCATCTCCTTCGAACATGTCATCGGCAGTACTCGGTCCGAGAGAGGCAACGGAGTGGCGGCTGCTGATAGATGCATGTCGCTGTGTTGCCGAGGTAGAATATACGGACTCTGGTCGACCGGAGGTGTACAAGGACCCGGGACGAGCGCCGTTGGCCAGGGTGGGCGACTGGGCGTCGGAGGGTGTTGATTTGGCGAGTTCCGGTTTGAAGGAGACCATTGCGACCATGAGTTGCGAGAGATGCGACGTTTCGAGGGCTCGCCAGTACTGCCACGCGGCTTCGCTGTCAAAGTCCTCTCGGCGGAAGGGGAAGGGTGCGCCGGCGTTGATGTTCTTGAGGCAGGTCTGTGGGCATCATGAGTACCAATTGTACCGTGCTTGGAAGATGGTCATATCAAGAAATACCTTGAGATCGTTCAACGCAGCCTGCGAGGAGTTAGTTGATGTGCAGACACGGTCAGAGAGAAACACGCACCTTGTCTGTACAATATGAGGCCATGTCCTCGATCTCCTTTTGTACAACATTCACAGGCAGCTTGAATAACCGCGCAGCGGTCAGGACCAGCGGCATATCACTGGCCTGCATACTGGCCCGCTTCGAGGATCCGACAGAGTCCCTGTTCGAAGTCGATGGAGAATCATACCCGGAATCCGAGTATGCCGGCTGGGCAGGTGCAAGTTTCGTAATGTACATCTCCAGGCGGGCAGTGAGCTCGGGCGAGACGTGGCTGATGTGGCGAAGACAGTCGCGGAGAAGGCGGACGAACTGCGCGATGTGGTTGTTCAGCTCAACCTTCCACCCGTCTCCTTGTAGCGTCGGCTCCTTCTTGAGAACGTTGGTTGCGTTGGTCGCGAACATCAATATAAGTTCCTCGATCTTCCGGTTCTCCTTCATCTGTCTCCGGAACGTCTCGTCCTTGACTTGTCCGTAGAAGACGGCCATGGTGCGCCGGATGAGCTGGTCGGAAAAGCTGTGATCACGATTAGCTGTCCTCCGGGCTGAAATCGCAGGACTGAACGTACGCAGGATCCCTGCCCATAGCGATGTCCTGCAACTTCTGCTCTAACACCTTGATCAGGTCCTTCGGGAAGCGCACGCCCTTCTGGCCATCGCGGAAGAGGTCGCCTATCGAGAAGATCGAGTTTGAGAGCGCGCCGTGTATCCTTGCGGAGTAATCTCTCTCCCGTTCGCGCTCAGGTTCTGCAGGAGTTGACTCAGCAGGTTTAGGTTGCATCGCGTAGCTCAGTAGACTGGTTATGCGATTAGTGCTGGGGCGAAGTGCATGGCTTAGAATCGTGGACTCACGCTACCCTCAGCACAAAGCTTTACATATCTCCATGAGTACTGCGCACGAAGATTGGAGAGATATAACGACGGACTTCATGAGCTCCTCATCCGACACCCGAAACCGGGAAGCCCGTCTCTCGTGCATAGAGCCAGCATAGCTTCGCCTGGACATGAGATCAAGCGGCGCGCAGATGGTGTAGCCTGTTCAGAATATCGTGTCGTCCAGCGAGAAGGCGGAAGAGCTGTCCAACAAGTTTGAGTCCAAGATGGTCCTCGCGGTAGCAGAATGAGAAGGCGAATCGCCTTAGCGCTGGATGATGGTGAAGAGCCCGGTGAGGCAGTTCGCTGCGTAGTAACTCATCCGGGCCGTATTTTGACCATTCATTGCCGCACACACGGACTGTTGACTCTATCGATGTCCTGGCAAATAGAATGGTGCTCACTACGCTCATCGTGTACCTGATGCTCTGGTACCTCGCGCTGTATTATTCGATATTGCATAGACGCCCAAGATCGACACGACTAGGATTAGCGCTTGGCGATATCGCCTTGCAATTAATAGCCGCATCTCTCCAGGTTGCTTTCGGAACTTCCTCCATAACATAGTCTTCACACTCGCTCGACACTCACCAAACTGTAGGACAGAGGACATTTATGAAGACACTCATATCCGACCAACGACTAGCCATGTTTCAGCATCTTTTAGCTCGTGCTTTACAAGCAATGTTGTGTTCATGCTGCAGCGAGGCCCTCGAAGGTCGTCGCCACCCAATGCAATCGCCGTTCAGGGCGTTTGTTGTTCGTCTGGTCTGTCAGCCTTCATCCATATTCAGTCCCAGAAACAACGAAAACAAAGAATAAGGCGTACCATCAGCTCGACGCGATTTCTCTGTTGTCGACGTGGGTGGCGGGAGGTGCTCCCCCAGTCTTTATAAGATTTGCAGTTGGCGAAGTACGTTTTCATAGTCCTTCGCACACTCTCTCACTCTCGAGCACTGAACAGTCCTTAGATATCACTACGCGGCAGTGTACGTCCAGTCTCACTAGTATGACATGGTCGGCATGAGCGCCTGCTCATTCTGTGTCATCCTAGATGGAACTCCCCGAGCCTTACTTGAATGTCAACATTCTGCTGAAGATCATGCACCTTGCGGATGCGAATACTATCTGCGCCTTTATGCAAACACGCAAAGAATTTTACAAGATGGGGGTCGAGTATCTCCTGCAGGATGGCGTCTCCCTCACGACAGACGCACACATAGAATCCTTCGACGCCTTCATCCTCACGGACCCATCTTCTCGTCTTTCTCTCCTCCGTCATCTCACCCTCGCGAGGAGCCCCAAAAATTCCACCAACTCTATCTGGTCCGGATTGTTGATCAACAAACTCTTCAGCAACCTCGCCGCGCACGGCCGCCTTCTCACCTTGACGGTGAGATACAGCGAGGACCTCTTGTGCTCATGGGAAGAGCTCCCCCACACGGTCGCCCGGCTTTCGACTCTTGAACATCTCAAGATCACCTCCGTGGGACCCCAAGGCTTTCTGATGCTCGAGAACTTGTCCTCTTGTCTCCTCAGCGCCCATATCTCCGTTAACGAAGAACTCTGGGACGAGGAAGAGAGTTTTCCTGCTCTGGCCCTGTCGTCCAGTTCGCGCAATTCCATGCAGCGCATGAGCCTGAGTGGGTTCTCGGGCTGCTGGCCTCCCAAGGTACCATTTCCCAACGTCACATCCCTTACGCTCAGGCGCGGGCGCATCCCGCGGATGTTGGAGCTGGTGCGGTGCTTCCCCAGCCTCCGCGAGTTACGCATGCTCTTCGTCGACATTCTTCCAGGCGAATCTCTCGCGGAGGAGCGCGTTATCAATCAGGAGCAGCAGCGGCGTTTTGGCACATTGACGTCTCTGCGCCGGTTCAGCGGCTCATCTAGGGCTCTCTTCGTGCTCGCCATCCAATCCCACATCCCAAGCCTGATGTTGCACGACGAACACCCTATTTTTCAACTCCCAAAACTCAATGTAGCTCTACAACACGCGCGGCCGCTACATCTAGAGCTATCCATGTCCACCGGCGCGTCCCTCATCAACCTACACTACCTCTCTTTGTTTGTGGCTCCGGGGATGGGCGATCATCTCTTGTCACTCTGTCTCACGCTGTATATTCGACCCTTCGAAAAGAACTTGGACACCAAGAAGGCATGGGTAAGCATACGCCTCACCATCTTCTCCCCATAACATTGAAGCTCATATATAGATAGGACTTCATCGATCGGATTGCCGCTTCCTTGACGCAGCTCGAGTCCTTGGACATCACCTTCGCACTCTGTTTTTCTGTGGCGACAACTAGACCAAACCTCCGCTTCGTTGAGAAGCTGACAGAAGGCTGGAACCTCGACTCCATGGCTCAACACCTCTGCTACAACCGCTACCCGAGGCCTCCGAAGTCGGTCACGCTGTCATTGCTAAATCATCGGACTCGCGGGAACCAGAAGGCGCAGGTTGGTCCGGTGCGCACACCTGAGATTCCATACGGAAGAGATGTACGCGATCTCTTGTTCCATGAAGACGACGAGCCGTGCACATTTAAGGTACCGCCGTGCATTGCGGAGGCTATGAGCAGTGTGTTTGGCCGTGGAGGCTCCTTTGATGGGCAGCTTACCCTGCGTTGATTTGCGGATAGAGGTTCAGGAGAGACGGGAGCTTGCGCACCTATGGAGCATCATTCGTCCCTAGTTGTGTATATATATACTGAACGGTGTGCCCGATGGGTCATGTATATAGCCCGCCCGGTGCTATGTGGAGTATCAGGATGACGAGTGCGATGGATAGCGACCTGCTCAAAATCGTTGGAGACGGTAGCAGACCCACCAGTGTACTGAAGCTTGAGTTCTACTTACGCGGCGGCGCCTTCGCCTCCTCATGAGGCCTCAGGCCTCAGCGGTCGCTGAACGGGCGCTTTATGATTACTACACTCACCTTCGCTCCCCCATCTTGAAGCTCTTCCCCAACTCGTCGCCTTCCAATATGAGCCCGCAGAGTCCGCTGAAGGTATATCTGGTGCATAAAGTCCTTTGGACCAGGTGGCTGAAGAAGGCTAAGCCGTGATCATCGGTGCTAGTGGCGTTGTGCGTTACAGCGCGTTATGCGATGGGTGTCGAATACGTGGACTCGGACTGCAGACGGTGTGTCATCTTTTTCCGAGTTGTTCGCGGCGCATTCATCCTACGACGGTCATCCGGGAGCTCGGGCATATCCTATGAGAACTTGCTCTCAATACATTGAAGAAGCTCATCTCTAGTTCAAGTAGTCGGCGTCATGCCCCTCCCTCCCAAGGTCCGTGATTAACACAAGTTGCCTGCGTACACCAAGTCGCAGCGCCGACCTTGGCTGCGGCTAAGATGTCTAGCGTGCATATCACAACAAAGAGTTCATTTGGTACTGACCAGTATATAAGCCTACGTTCACTCGTGATTCCATCTCTCTTCCTCACGGTACACACGAGCCACTCGGAGTCTTCCGACAACTAGTGAGTTCCAGTGTAATCTATCTCTTCTTCAACTAACGTAGAAGCACCCTTCTTTCGCAAGTAGACATGAATAAGCCACTTCTCAACGACGATGTGTTGCTTCATATCATTAGCTTCTGCGACACCATGGACCGCCAGACAGTCTGTACGCTCATACGGACGAGCCGCCTATTCCACCACGCGGGCGCGCGGTACCTCCTCGTGGACGGAGTTTCCCTCTGCAACGAGCAAGTCGAATCCTTTATTCAATTCATGATCGCGGACGGCGACCACCGGTTTCCCCTCCTGCGCACACTCACCCTCTCCGCCACGACGCTGCCGCTATTCACGGGGTATATCCTCGCACAGCTCTTTCATCGGCTCGCCAGAAAGGGCGCCCTCTGCTCTCTCAAGTTGGATGACGCCGAAAGCCTTCTGCGCTCCCACCCCGAGCTCCCGTATGCGATCGCCGAGCTTCCAAAGCTGAAGTCGCTCTGCATGTACCAGAGTGGGCGGCACGGGGGGACGTTGATGAAGCTCCTGCGGTCTGAGCTTGTGTACGCCAATCTGGGAACGCCATACCAGGTTTTCATGGGACGCGACGATGACGGCCAGATTGAAGACCGCGAGGACGCCGACGCGGCAGTCGTTGACAACGATGGACCTAGCCAGGGGGATGACGACCTGATCACCGCGCTGCACCAGTCGTGCCAGTCGCTCAGGGAGTTGCGTATGACGTTCGCCAGCGACTACAGCCAGGCGCAGACGCTCGTCTTCCCCAACCTGACCTCGCTCACCCTCCACGCGGGCCTTCTCGACGCGCCGGTCACGGGCTACTTCTCATGCATGTTCCCCAACCTCAAGGAGTTCGAGGTATACACCTTCAACCCGGATCACAAACCGTTCGGTATCTTAGACTTCGCTGACCGTCGGGACGACAACATGGACAACCAGGCGGAGTGTAAGAGGTGGCGCACGCTGCGCTACTATGACGGGACGCTCGAGGCACTCTTCAGCCTCGGGATTGAGTGCCGCATCGACTGGGTGAAGCTCAAGTCTGAGGATAGCGCGCTCGACCCCTTCATGCTTTCGGAGGCGTTGCAAGAAGCTCGACCGGTCCATCTGTGCTTGGAGTTCTGGGGTGTTTCTTCGTTTCTAGACGAGGAGTTCCTGGAGATCTTCGAGGAAGAGGGCGTCGAGAGGCTTGAAACGTTGGAGATCAGTGTATATGCCGCCGACGGCGAGGAACACCTTGATGCGATGGGGATACTTGTAAGTGGCAGTGTGGCAAATAAAATGAATTCCGACTGATGTACCGCGAATAGGACGCCGTAACGTCTAGGATTGTGGCCCCCCTGCGCTACCTGAAGGAGTTTTGGCTGGATATCGAGTGCGACTTCTTGGGGTACTATGGCCCCGGCCCCGTATCAAATGGAAATACGTCCTTAAAGCGGGCGCTGCATAAAGTGGATGGAGATGACTTCGCAGAGCGTCTCGTGCAAGCCAGCGCGGCTGCCTCCGGGTCTTTGGTATCTGTCTCAGTCAAGCTGCCGACTTCCTACAAGAAACCCAAGAGGGGCGGTCGCGGTGTGTTTGGGCCGCCAATCCGGGAGTTTCACTCCGCGTATGATGCGATGGTCAACGCGACTCACCCGCGAGACGAGGATGACAAGAAGGCGTGGTCGGGTGTCCGTAGGTTCATCTGATTACCTTCGGTTGAAGCTGGTATAGTTCGGCGGGTCGAGAGAATCATCATCAAGTCGGTGCAGTACGACGACGCTATGATCGACGTTAATGGTGTTTGAGTTCTCATGGTTGATACCTTCTTACTTATGTACCCCGTGGCTTCGCGCGTGATTCGCCTCAAGTTGAAGACTTCCACGTTCTAGGTGCGAAGTGTTCCCTCTACCATAAGCCTTTACTCACCATTATCACAGCATAGGCAACCAATATATCATATCAAGGCAAATGAGCTATCTTCACTACGGCACCATGCCCTTCGAGCGTGTGATACGCAAGCGTTTTCGCCTTGAACCCGCGCACACGAGAACACCTGTGTCTCAGCCTGTTTGTCTTGTGATAAACACGCATGAGCGTGATATACGTCGACAGGTCCTTGACCACCGCTGGACGCTTTGGCGCACAAGGTCCTAACAAAGTGTTCATTCCACGCTGACAGCGTTTAAATCCCAGAACATTTGCGCCTCGCTTGGGTAGCGATCTCCCTCCCGATCTTCCCGCATTCGCGAGCCATTCCTAGCCGACAGAAAACAAGTGAGTTGCAGTATAATTCGTCGCTTCCTCGGCTGATACTGGAAATGTTTTCCTTTCATAGAGAGATTGCAAAACATGAACCGCCCACTCCTCAACGATGACGTCCTTCTTCAAATCATGGGCTTTTGCGGCACCATGGACCGCAAGACGGTCTGTACGCTCATGCAGACCTGCCGCCTTTTTCACCACGCGGGCGCGCGGCACCTCCTCGCGGACGGCGTCTCCCTGCACAACGAGCAAATCGACTCCTTCGTCAGGTTCATGTTCGCGGATGGCGACTACCGATTATGCCTCTTGCGCACGCTCACCATCTCCGCCACCACGCTCCCTTTCTACACAGGCTACAGTCTCGCTCAGCTCTTCCGGGTGCTTGCCACCAAAGGCGCGCTCCGTTCGCTCAAGTTGCACTATGCCGACAGTGTCCTGCGCTCAAACTACGAGCTCCCGTACGCTATCGCGAAGCTGCCGACGCTCAAGTCGCTGTGCATGCACAACGTTGGTTCACACGCAAGGAGGTTGTTGCGACACTTGCGGTCCGAGCTCGTGTACGCCAATCTGCGGCTGCCGTATCAGACCTTCACGGAAGACGAAGACGAGAAGGTCGTTGAAAGCGAAGACGAAGACGGCGACGCGGACACCTTGATCGCTGAGCCTTATAAATCCATTACCGAGGGCGACGATGACTTGATCGCTCTGTTGCACAGGTCGCGCCACTCGCTCAGGGAGCTCTTGATTACCTGCGCCCATGATTACAGCAAGGCGGAGGCCATCGTCTTCCCCGAACTCATCTCACTCACCCTCTACGTCACCCGGCTCGATTGTCCGGTCACGGGTTACCTTGCACGCACCTTTCCGAACCTCCAGGAGTTCGACACGCACAGCTTTAACCCTGAGCAGGAGCCGTTTGATATCGACGAGTTCGACATATGCCGCGATCGCAACGAAGACAACCAGCTGGAGCACGGTAGATGGCGCGCGCTCCGCTACTACGAGGGCACGCCAGAGGTTCTGTACGGCCTCGGGATCTCGTGCCGTATCGACTGGGTGAAACTCAAGGCCGGGGACGGAGAGTTCGAGCCTTATATGCTTGGGGAGGTACTGCACGATGCTCGACCCGTCCATCTGGACCTGGCGTTCTGGAATACAGACTGGTTCCGGGACGAGGAGTTCTTGGAGATCTTCGCCGAGCAGGGTGCGAGGAGGCTGGAAACGCTTCACATCGAGGTGATCGCGGATGAAGGCGAGGAGCACCTCGATGCGCTACGGATTCTCGTAAGTCGCTGTGTCGCTGAACAGAGAGGGCGTTGACTGATTGCGCTACGAACAGAACGCGGTGGCATCCAGGATCGTAGCTCCGCTTCGATGCCTGAAGGAATTCCGGTTCACTCTAGACTGCGACAGCTTCTTGCCTAGCGGCCCCAACTCGATATGCGCGACTCCAACCCCCTTGGAGCTAGTGTTGCGCGAAGTGGACCTGAACGGCTTCGCCGAACGTCTCGTGCAAGCTAGCGCGGCGGCCTCTGGATCGCTGGCGTCCATTTGCATCAAGCTGCCGTCTTGCTCAACGAGCCTGAAGAAATGGCGACGTGGTGAGTGCGGACCGCCTACCCGAGACTTCCACGTTGCGTATGGGGACGAGCTGAATACCACCCATGTGTGGGATGAGGTCGACGAGAAGGCGTGGTCGGGGGTCCAGAGGTTTCTTTGAAGAGTGGGGGCGAGCACTGGTGGCAGTCGACGAGGGAGGCGGTCCCTTGCGAGTCGGCATAGGCAGTATGATATACACTGATAATTTCATTTTCTCCCTTTTCTTGCCTGTGGTTTTGCGCGTGATTTGCTTATAGATGTGCATGTGAAGCTTGAGGCCTTGAGGACTGACACGTTCGGATCCAGGTACGACGTCTTCCCTCTGTTACTCACACACGCTCACCATTCTTGCAGCAAGATCACCATGCCGCACGTTGGCGTTCCTTGCCTCCTCGTGCTCGCCTGATTATATTGGTGTCAACTTTCTCAATCACGGCCGTCCGCACACGGCACTTCTCCCTCCCTGCGCGCAAGTCATGGGTATGCCTCTGCCGCATGTGCACGCATATTGCAGTAGTTCCTGAACTCCCATGGTGTCGGGAAAGCACTACAGAGCAGTCTCATCGACGTCCGGATCCTCCTCCCAGGCGAACACGATGGTTGGTAATGTGCACTTCTCCATGTGTATACGGCAGACGCGGGTCCCCGTCGGTGAAGCGTACTGAACACATTGTCACCGTAGCGCTCTGGGCGAGGTCGTAGCTTGCCGGACCGCCCTATTCCCGGGCATCATTCTGTGAGCACTACGCCTTCCGTGTGCCTCCGACTCACTGACCGCGCCGAGCTCCGTAGGTTTGCCTGGGGCGATTGGCTACGGAGAGGCACCGGGATCCTGGACCAAGTGCGAGGCGTCCCGCTCGGAAGTCGTGGCTACAGCTTCCTCGACCGCTGACTTCCGAGCGTGCAATTCAGTAGCACGCCGCTGGTCACTACAGCATACGAGTGTACGACATCCTAGGCTCGACTGCGTCCAGGCCTGCACCACCACCACCACCACCACCACCACCACCGACATCATCCATGACTTCACCACAGGCTGAGCTCGAACCTCTCGAGGCTCGCAATGCACCCGCGGCCAAGCTGAGATATCTAGAATCTCAGTCGTGCATCTGGGGTCCGAACGCAACGCGCATACAACCGCTGCCCGGTACGCATTCGGCGACTCGGAGGGGTCCCGACCTTCTTGAAGTTCTTGGGCCTTGGTGCGGCCCCTCTGGCTGCGCTCCGCGGCGCGCCCTGTCCCTGTCGATATGGGCCGGAGACGCGCTAGGGGGGGGGGACCCTCGGAGTCGCCGAAGATCGTAGTACGCACCCCAATCTTCCTCTCTTCATCTTCTTCCACATCCTTTTCCCCCGCAGCTGAGTGCTATGATTGAGAAGCGTGTCCCCTTCCCGCTATTGACCGCTGCCAGTTAGCAACTGCGCTGCGCAGATTCGAGGCTCGCATCCGCATCTCGCCCGAACCCGAACCCAGCGGACTTCGCCGTCGCCACCGTTGCCAGCCCAGCCCGACGAGAGCATCTGACCCACTGGGAGACAATCCTCCGCCGGAGTCCGCCAGACTGTGATGGCAGACTCACGTGAGCGATAACCAGGGAGATAACAGGAGGCACCTACCTTTTGAGGCAGGTAAGTCGAGATAAACCCGTAATCAAGCGCCCTCCTACCGGGCGCTACTGAACTCATTATGGGCGGTGGAAATGCAAGTAAATAATAATCAGAAAGATTCTGCACGCGCGCGGGAGTATATAATCCTCTCCTGAACGTCAATAAGGGTGAGCGCAGTGCCCGCGTTGCTCGCGCGAGGTCGCGCGAGGTATACGAGGTAATTGCGACCTCGCGACGCGCGGCGCGCGAGGCGCGACTTCGTGCGCAATGCGCGTGCCCCCCCCCCAAACATTGTTATCGCGCGCGCGTCCCTAGAAACTGCTTCAGAAACATGTTTAAAGTATTATCACTCTCAAATAGAAGCTGTACAAGTATGAGCACCGTTATAGCATCCCTCACAAGTTAATAAGATTAGTAGTAAGGTTTTACTCCTACTAGTACCTCTCTATGGCTTCAAACCTGTCCCAAATATTGTAGAAATGTGCATAAATCTTATAATTTGAGGTTGCGAGCACCACTGTGCTTGTTTTACGAAGTCTAACTAGCCAGGAGTAGATACTACAGTGTTCTCGCCGGGAGTATGAACGCGAGGCGCCCAGTGGAGGCATTACCATATCAGGGCGTTTACGGCGCTTACATTACTATCTGGCCACCGGTATATAGGAGGCGCCGAGGGCCGGCTGCCAGAGTCTGCCGGAAAGTCGCAGTCCCAGCGGGTCAGATGGTTTGAGCCCGACCTCGACGTCTGCCATCACTGAGCGGCGGAAGGGCGTGTGTATCGCTGCGGGCCCGGGATCTGCGCACGCAATGGCATTTGCCTTCGCCATCACGGGCAGGACGCTAGCACGCCTCCGTGCTTATTGTTTGATGATACTCGACTCGGCGTACTTAGGTCGCCCGAACGCGACACTTATTCTGAACGTCTGATGGCCGCGGTGCGGTTCACATGGGTCTGCCTCGCGAGCTTGGCGTTGTATATTGCCGCACCAAGGCCCAGGGGAAGCTGAACATATGCACGCGCACGGGTCATGTCAAGCAATTTATGTACAAGGCACACGCTCGACTTCATGTCGCGAACTTGTAGGCACCAACACACCTCACACATAATAAATGGAGCAAGAAAAGCATCGTGCACCTCCCCCCCTCGGTCGGAAGGGAGGCGCAGCCAATCCATTACGTCCGCCGCGGCGCCGCCTCGCGCGTACTACAGTCCATAAGCTATCGATAGCCCTGCCAGGCCTACTCTACACATTAGTCGCGCGCGCCCGTTGGCCGTGGGCCTCGGACGGGCGCCGCCTTTTCGTCTACGCGTATCGTACTTTACAGTCGACCCGGCCGCACCACACTCGGCACTCAGCACGCCGGGTCGGGGTAAGGGGGGTAAAGCGCAACAGAGGGGGTATGTACAACATCTTCATTATCATCAGCGGGTGGATGTGTGAGTCCGAGCGGAGGGGGGGGGGCATGAGGCGGGAGGCGTGCCAGGCACGCTCTGCGGGCACACACGCCCGTGCGAGACGCGCACCGGGTGGGGGACGCGCCCCTCCCTCCCGAGGGTGCAGGCTGCCAGATCGTGGGGGGTGCCAGGGCAGGGGTGCTCTTCCTCTCCGTCGCTCCGTCGCTCTCCGGGCCCGGGGCCGGACGTTTCAGTTTCGGAGGGGAGGTGATTGAGGGAGCCCGCGGCAAGATCGGATGTGCGGGCGGGGGATCAGAACCGCGCGAGCCCCTCGTCCTCCTCCGATATCGATGAGAGCGACGAGTGCCGCGAGTGCGGGCCGCGCCAGCCCCGCCGGGAGAAGTACGGGTTGTTCGCCGCGGCCGCGGACACGGCGGGGGGCGAGAGGTCGCGCACGGGCGACGTCGAGGGCGCGGGCGAGGTGTTCGGCGAGCGCGAGGGGGACGTGCTGTAGAGCACGTCGCCGCCCGCGGGCTGCGGGGTATACGCGGCGGGGGCGGCGGCGGCGCGCGGGCTTGCGGTGTAGATGACGTACGGCTCGTCGGATTCGTCCAGTTCGTCGATGGTGTCGGGGCGGCGCGCGTAGCCGCCTTGGGGAGGGGGGTAGTCCCACGAGGCGGCGGCGGCGTCCGCTGCGGCGATGATGTCCTCCCAGGAGTACGTACGGGCGCGTTTCTAGGGGGCAGGCGCGCAGAGTCAGCATTGCTTGTTCGACGTGGGAGAGTCCGCGTGCCTCGGGCACAGCTTGGCGGGATGGGGAACAAGAACTTGAAGGGACTTACGGGGATGGAGGCAGGCTGGTCGCCGCCGGACGACACTCTGCGCGTCCACTCTCTCCGACGGAGGAACTCGACGCGGTCCTTGCGCTGGGTGAGGCTCTCCGCGGACTTGCTCTGCTTGAGCTTGCGGCCGTCGCGCGTGTTCTGCGGGCGTGCGGGGAGGTAGAGGAGCTCGTCGGGCGTGGTGTTCCAGATGTCCGGGGCCGACGCGAGACGCGGAAACTGGATCGCACTGGAGGAGGAGGCCATGGTGCAGAAAGCCGAGCTCAGCGGGTGCAAGATGATCGGGGACGGGCACGACGATCGGGAGAGCGAGGAGGGCCGGACGAGGGAGGGGCGAGGAGGGGGCGATAGGGAGGGGGCTCACGCGGAGGCGAGGGTGGAGAGGGCATGGGGACGGGTGGAGGACTAATATATGTCGGAGGAGGAGTCGCCCCTGTTGCCAAATCGAAATGAGCGGACGGAGGCGATGAGTCAGGGCGCCTTCCCCTTCGCACGTTCCCATCCCCCATGCCGTCACACCCCGCGTCACTCCCTGCACGCCGCCGTCCGGCCCAGCGCCCGGCCTCCGTCCCGCGCCCTCGCCGACGCGGATCCGCCCTCGATCCTGCCCCTCCCGCTCGCCGTCGCGCTCTCGGGGCGCACCGTCGTCCGAAGCCTCTTTTTTCATGCGCTGCGGTGCGCAGAGGGCACACAGGACGGCGAACACTGCGCACGCGATGCTCGGCTCGAGGACTGGACGACCATCACGTGCACAACGTACAATGCTGTGCGGCGTCGGCCGGGCACCGAGGAGCACTCCGAGGCCGAGTGTACGCAGGCAGTCTGTCAACTCTATTTGAGCCCCCAACGTTATTCAACACCGCGCCCACCAATCTATCAGCGCGCGATCCTCTCCCCGCCGAGCTTGAGACATTGCACGTCGCCCCCATGTGCACCCGCAACGCCGCCCGACCGCAGAAGGCGCGTCCATCCAGGGCCAGAGCCTCCCGCGCGGGCCCGCGTAGTATCACCCATCCGGCGCTGACAGATGCCAAAACACCGCGGTTGCGCGAAGGTCTGCCACCCTGCAGCAACGTGTTCCGGTCCTCCTCGGCCTCTTCTCACCGCGGCCTTTTTTGATCGTAGCTTCCACCGCACCCCGACACGTTGTCCCGCAGAACCGTTCAAAACATATCCTTTTGCGAAACGGCGCGGCCACATATGTACGCGTATCGGCGTACACACTCATCATACACCTGCCGGCTATGTCCACACCTGGGTGTGATCTCGGCCGACGTTATATCGCGACCATAATATCCAGATGTCGATGTCAAAATAGCACCCTGGGCTACACCGTGCAGCGCTCCGTCGACCACCTGCCCTCGCCCTCCCACCCACACCGCAGCCTAGGCCACAGATGCGCAGGCTTCCCGTCTTCGAAGCCCAACGCCACCACACACAGCCCGTGGATCTCCCCCAAGAGTCCCCCGAGAGATCCCGCCCTCAAAGTCGGCTGATCTGTACTCTATCCCCGCAGCGCCCCCCGCAGCCCTGGCGGCAGGCGCTTACGGGGATATCAATGTGCGGGTCTGCGGCGCGGCGCGCAGGTGGCCGTGTCTCCTCAGCAACCGGGGGCGCGCACGAGAACGAGAATAGCACAATGAGCCAGGACAGGAATACACACCATGACCCCGGTCCCCTGCCCTGGAAGTTGCCACGGCCAGGCCCCGCGTTCGAATCGGAATTGCGCGTAGCGGTTGGGCGGGGGCTGCGCCGCGACTCGTCGTTGTGCGGGCCCTTGGAGCGTCTCCAAGTCGCGGTGTTAGCGAGTGTAGGAGCGGGCTTGATCGCCCTCGCCGCAGTCAACGTTGTCGCGCAAGTCGCGACGCGACAGCGCACCCGCGGACGCTCCCACCTCCGGAAAGGACGCACGCACCGAGTTTCGAAACGCGCGCTGTGCCGAGTAGGCGGAGGGGAAGGCGTGCAGCCCTTTGATCCCCGGTGAGTCCGTCTGTCACCGTAGCTCTGCTCGCTGTTCATCGAGTCGCAGTCCAGTCTGGGCTGCAGTTGAGTCGAGCCGCGCGGCGGTCGCCAAGAATGCTTCGTACCAACAGAGGTGACAGGAAGCGGAGCTGTGGGGGAGCCAGGCAGGTACGCGACTGACAAGGAGTGGTGCCGGGCTGTGTGAGCACAAGGAACGGCGAAGCGCGCTTGGCGACGCTGGGAGGTGTTGTTGCGTGGCGACTCGCCGAGGCCCGACGCGTCGCGCTCGCGTGGGAGGCGGCATGTGACCGCGTTGCATGCTGGAGGCCCGATTTGGCAGGCGTTGTCGTTCGCGTGCCCGATGCCGACGGGTGAGCGCGTTGGGATGATCCCGCCGGCGGGTGCGTTTGGTGTTGCGACTCTCCAGTATCCGGGCGTGGCTTCTTCTTGCGATCCACGGGCACACGAATAGCAGGACCTCTGACAATGTATGCGGAGGTTGGCAATTCGGACATCCTTGGAACTGATTCCAGATGTGGACCTTCAAGTTCTATGCAGCGCGTTGGCATTCAAGGCAACTCACTTTTGAAGATGGCCGAAACATGGATGACAGACCTCCGCAATATTTATTGCCCGGTGTCCTGGAATAGCTCGCAGCCCATGGCTCGTGGCCCGACGACTTCGTTGTCTGACAACGGCGCTTGTGGCGGCGAGACACTTGATCGACGAGCTCATCTTGATATACACGTCAAATCACTGCCGTCTCTGACTCCTCCTCGTCTTCTACCGCTGCGGTCTGCAAGAACACACATCTTCCTTGAGTCACTATGTGGTCGACGAGAGATGCTTCCGCGTCTTCTGCTCTTCGGCCAGGCGCGCGCGAGTCGCCGGATGCAGCAGCGCCATGTACAACGTGAGTTATCTCCATCAGGCACGCGCAGACAGAGTTGACATCGCTTGTTTAGGAAGAAGTTACCTGAACCCTCCACGGGCTCCTTGTCTGCGGCATTAAACATTGCTCGCCCCCCGCTAATTATACCCCAGCCATCCAGCTATCGAGGCCCAGGAGGTGTATATCTTTCCCGCCGTCGACGGCCCGCGAGATGCAGCCGGTGTCGTAATTGGATCATATATGGGCAACCGTCCACGCTAGCGCGGTCGATCTGTCATCGCACGTCAAGGAGAAGAAGCGCGATGTCCTCTATCGTGCGGCTAGCACGGAGTATCGTCTCATTGTCAGAGGGCTGGTGGCGCCCCCTCGCACTGGCTGGCCGTCAGGGAGGCGACACTAATGATGCGGGCTCTACTTGAGTTCTGTACGTTCGGTGATGCAGTGCGTCTATGGAGGTACTTAAGATGGCGGATACCCAGGCACCCCGCGCGACGTCTTCCTTCCCTGCTTGGTCTTGGGTTCTGTCTAGTTGGATTTCTCTCTACCGCCTCTAGATCTGCTACTTGGGATACATGATGATGACTTGGCTGCAGATCTTCCGTCTCGTCGCGCTGGGTGAGTCCAAGTCATCGTGCAAACCTCGCAGTCCGTCCTGCATCATGCTTACGCCGTCTGCAGGCTTCAGCGTGTTCTCGGGTATCCTGGTGCTCTCTCTCGGGGCGGACCTCACCGCGCTCTCCGAGAAGTACTTCCAGGGCTTCGACAACTTCGAGGTGTTCGGTATCGCCGTGGGCGTGCTCAACGTGGTCACCGTCACCGTCATGTCCGTATCTTTTTCGCTCTCTGGCGTTCGCCATATCTGACGTCCTGACAGGCTCGTGGTCGACTACCTACGCACAGGCGCGTTCACCTCCATGGTGCTTGTGGAGCTCATCTGGATTTGTACGTCCCACTCGTGTTTCCCTCTTGCTTCCAGCTGACACGATTTTTCTAGCGATCCTGTGGGTTCTGTGGCTCGCGGAGGGCGCGCTCACCGCAAACGACACATCAGCCGTGTTCCAGACGTGCGACTTCGTGTCCACGCTCCTCAACCAGGCGTGCAACGAGACGCGCGCGATCGAGGCGTTCGCGTTCATCACCTGGCTCGTCCGTACGTCCCCCTCCCTCCCCTCCCTTCCTTCTCCCCCCTTCCCTCCCCAGTTACACCCCACTGACCCTCTGCGAACAGTGCTCGCATACACGATCACGCTCCTCACCGTCGCGCTCATCAACGCCTCGCGCGGCGCGCCCATGTGGACCTCCTCCGTCAAGCAGCACCCCTCCGTCGTGCCCAGCTCGAACCCTGCGCCCGCGCTCCCCCTCGTCGCTCCACAGCCGCACCAACCGCAGCTGCAACCCCAGATGCAGATGTATGGGGCGCCGTCGCCCTCGCCTGCGCCTGCGCCGCCGCCAAGCGTGCAGGGGTACCCCGCGCCGCACGGGTCGCCGGCGGTGACGTACGCGTCGGGCGCGACGGCGGGGCATAATGGGCATCCGCAGGTGTAAGCTGTGTGCGCGGGGTGACGGTTTGGAGACGGAGTGGATCGGGTGGGGTGATAAGTTTTCTTTGGGTTCTTCAATGTGGGCGGCTCTTGGAAGGGCTGCTCGGCACGTCTGCTATGGATATCTATCTCGCTATTCTGTCTGCTAATGTAATTCATCCACATAGTGGGGACGATGTGCACGGGTAGCCGGTCATTTGCGTGGGCGGTGTTCAGGCGTTCACCGCTGGCTGGCATCGGGGCGGCGATGTGTACACAGGACTGTGGCGTGCACATCTGGGCGCCTCTCGCCCGGAGCAGCTTCTTCACTACTTCCTATGTCCTGCAGGTCATGGCAGGTGGGGTCGTCGAACAGCGCCTCCACGTCCTTGGCTCATATGTGGCGACGTTTGCGCACAGGAATTCTGTACCAGGGTTGTTCGCCCACCAGGTCAGTGATTCCATTCAAGTACGCCTGGATGGACTGGAGTTGACGCAGTTCGTTTAGCGTGCCTTGAATTAAGATCACCGCACCCCGAGTTATCGAGCCCACCCGGGTAGGAGCCCCGATGAGGCACTTCCTTGTCGCAATTCTGCCAGCGGTGCCGCAGCGTGGCCGATCTGTCACCGGACCTCAGCAGGGTATCTCAAAGGTCACCGCAAAGCAGCTGCGTCTCTGTGAGCTGCCAGTGGCGTCTTCCACTGATTATGTTGTGTTGACCTCAGGAAGTATCTTTGATACTGACATGTACCGCGCGCAAGCGACTCAGGTCTATAAGACAACTCGAGACACGCAGATACCCCCGTACTTTCTGGGCCCGCTCTGCACAAGGTCGTCCTCTTGTTCACAACGCCTTCTAATTCGAATATCGCAGCTTTCTAGTCCTGCCTGGCGCAAGACGCGATGAGTTCATCTCTGCAAATCTGCCGCCGCTTTGTGCTAGGTGAGTCGCGTGCGCCCGGCGTAATCCGGCCGACCAAGTCGGATACTCACTATGCGTCGTACTCACGCTTTCTCCTCCAGCCTCCGGCGCGACGTCAGGAATCGCCGTACTTTCGCTCGGAGTGCGACTGCAGTCGATATCGCTTTCCCAGGACCACACTGATCCATTTCTCGGCGTGCTCGTGTTCTTTCAACACCAATTCTCGCCAGGGTTCGAGGTGTTCGGGATTGCCGTAGGGGCGATCATCGCGTCCACCGCGCTTGTCATGTTCGTCGCTTTCCCGCTGCCTCGGCGACCTACACTGCAGCTGATCCTATGAACGCATCCTAGGCTCGTGGTCGACCATCTGCGCACGGGTGCCTTCACGTCCATGGTGGTGGTCGAGCTCGTCTGGTCATGTGCGTGTTCCTCTCCGAGGATTGTACTTGCCTTTGGGCTTACCAGGTACTCACCCAGCGATCCTGGGGGTGTTGTGGTTCGCCGAGGGTGTGCTCGGCGCGCACTTGACGGCGCTCAACTTCGACAATTTCTCTTGCGACGTGTTCACCGGGTCCCTCCAAGAGGTGTGCAACGAAACACAGGCGATAATGGGGATCGCGTTCGGGGTCTGGATCATCCGTGAGTGCCCCACCCCTTTGACAGTCGGCGCCATGCTGTGTGTTTCTGTCTTCAGCCCGCTAATACTGTGCATCCACAGTGCACATCTACGCGATTACCCTGCTTGTCTTCGCGCTCCGCAACAAGTCGCGTTGCGCGTCCATATGGACCTCCTCCCTGAAACAACACGCCTCCCAGGTTTCCGAAGAACACACCGTCATACAGGGCTTTATGCCCCTCGTTATGACACAGTCGGAGCCCGAGCCGGAGCCCGAGCCGGACCAATGTCCCGCTCAAGGGAAGCAACAATCTGAAATGGTGCAGACTCCGTCAAATGCAGCGCCGACCCTTGCGCCGAGCTCGCGAGGGGACTCGGATGCGCCTCCCCCATACCAGTATTACCAGCCCCCGATGGGCATCATGTAGTACTACACCGGGTCTAGCGCGTCGCTAGGCTATCATGGGCATCCGCAGCTGTATTAGGGCTCCTTTCTCTGCGGTGTGTGATCGAGGGATGGGGCGGGGTATAGCAAGGGCAGATGCATGCGTACAATGCGATGCCGACGCCTCAGATAGGATATACGTCGTACGTGCCCGGCGTGACGGTAGGCTATAGTGGGCACCCACAGCTGTGATCAGGTGTACGCGCGAGGGAGATGGGGTTTGTGTGATATCATTGTCGTATTCGCTGGGTGTCCGCTCATCGGTTCAGAATCTTGAGTATTGGGAGGTCGTGGAACATTTTAAGTATAAGCTGCCATTTTGTCAATTCGTTGCAATGAGGATAGTCTCTGGAACTCGTATATAGTCTCGTGCGCCTGTACATATAGATTCCCACGACTCTTGATCACTCTTGATCCTCTTCCACCACCATCTCGGGCTTCGAATGCGTCGCTTTCACCATGTTCCTTGTATCTTTATCATGAGCATCAATGTATGTGAACAGCTGGCGTCTTCCGCAGTACATAACCAGGATCGGAGGTTCATCCTCCGTATCCCGAGCTTCAAGGTGTCCAACAAGGACGCCTGTGGCGTCGACCCCGCTGGCAGGCAGGTTACTCGACTAATAACAAACAAACGCCTCTTCTTCAAGTAGCGGAGTGGTTGCCAAACAACGCCTCCGCGCCCTTTCCTCATATATACCGTGGCCGTTGACATCGGCGCACTTGTGCGCCGGCGTAGCATAGCTGCATCCGTCCACAAGGTCAGTGATTTCTTACAGATACGGACGCACTCCGGTTGACGCAGAATGTTCAGGATGCTTCGAATGAAGGTCATTGCGCTCCAGGCTATTGAGCTTGCCAGTCACTCAGAATGTCGAGGGGCGAGAGATTCTTGGCGTCGCGTTACTACTACCCGGCGCTGCGACCGATCTGTCATCACATCTCAAAAGGGTATCTTAATAGGTCGCCACGAACCAGCTGCGTCGTTGTGAGCTGTCAGTTGCGCCCACTGCACTGGGTGTGCTGTGCTATGTTGAAGTATCTGTGATACATGTACAGCGCACAAAGGAAGGTACGTAAAGCGAGAAACACATAAGTTAAGCTGCATCGCCCGCTCAGAGCAAAGTGTTATACGACTCCCTCGCTCTTCCTGAGTCAACCCTGAGCAAGGTCTTCTAGCTCATACTGCCAAGTTCCGATACTACTGCTTCGAGTCCTGCGAGTCGCAATACACAATGTCATCGTCGTTGCAAATCTGGCGCGGCTTAACGCTGGGTGAGTCGTGTGTGCCCACTGCAATTTAGCAGATCAAGTCGGACATGTGTCGTACTCACATACCCTTTCTCCTCAGGTTTCAGCGCGGCTGCTGGAATCGCCGTACTCTCGCTCGGAGTGCGACTCAAGTCGATATCGCTTTCCAAGGCTGATCAATTTCTCGTGCTCGCCTTCTTTCAACACCCATTGTCGCCGGTGTTCGAGGTGTTCGGGATTGCCGTAGGGGCGATAACCGCCTCCACCGTGATCGTCATGCTCGTCCCTTTCCCACTCTCCTCGCCGAACTGCGGATAGCTGATTCTTCAACCTATTCTCAGGCTCCTGGTCGGCTTTCTACGCACGGGCGCGTTTACGTCAATGGTGGTGGTCGAGCTCGTCTGGACCTGTGGGTGTTACGCTGCAAGACATCCCCTTGCCTCATCGACTTACGCTGTGCCTTCATAGCGATTTTGGGGGTTTTGTGGCTCGCAGAGGGCATTCTCAGCGCACACATAACGCTGCGAACTCCCTTTGGGGATGCTTCCTGCGAGTCCGACTTCCTGTCCCCGAACATTCAACAAGTGTGCAACGAAACACAGGTGTTAGTGGGGATCTCGTTCGCGGCCTGGATCGCCCGTGAGTGCCCCGCTCCTCTGATCTTCGGCGCCACGCTGTGTATTTCTGTCTTCGTCCCGCTGACCCCTCCCCCTCCCACACTCGCAGTACACACCTACGCAATCACCCTACTCGTCTTCGCGCTCAACCGGTCGCACAGTGCGCCCGTATGGACCTCCTCCGTCGTCGGGCGACATGCCTCTGTGGTTCCCGTGGGATACTCCGCTTCACAGGACGCTATACCCCTCGTCACGACGCAGCCACAGCCGAATCCATATCCCGCTCAAGGGGAGCAACAAGTGCTACAGGTGTGCAATGCAGCGCCGACGCCCGCGCCGAACTCGCGAGGGGACCCGGATGCCCCGCTTCCCCAGGCTCCAGGCCCGTATGGCCCGTCATACGCCGACTCTAGCGCGTCGTTAGGTTATCATGGGCACTCACAGCTGTGATTTGTAGGGCGCCCTTCTCAGCTGCGGTGTATAATCGAGGGAGTTGGGGCTAGGTGACGCGGTATATTCATAGGGTTCGATCCAGTCCGCATATTGTTCGGAATGTTTGTTATCGTTGATTCCGCCACACTGGCATGTTGTTTCTTATATCTCTTGCATAGATAGCATGTGAGCGCCCCTTCTGCCGTATAATATGCACATAGTGACCAGCGACATGGCGCATTCCCTGTAGTCACTATACTTACTATTTAAAAGATGTAACGATTCAGACCGGCTATAGCGAGACCACCTCGTGGGCCGTCCCTGTCGAATATCGACATACCAATCTTCACACCCGGTATTCGCTTTCTAGCACAAGTTATCCCAGAGAAAACGATAGCAATGATACAAAGCACGACTAGAGGCTACAAATAGGGGGGCCCGACGCCGCGGTGCCCAATGATACACGTATATGCAAGTGTGCGTGGGGTGAGTGAGAGTCAAGAGGGGAGCACGAGAGTCCTGCAAGTCGTCCCACCGTCGTCATCTTCATCGTCATCGTCGTCGCATCGCGTCAGTCAGGTTCAACCTGATCCGTCCGTCGTCGGAGCGCGGTCACGCAACCGTCTCCGACTCCGCATAGCTCACGGTGCTGTCGCGGACGGTCACCGTGCGCTTCGGCACGTACGTGGGCAGCGCCTCCTCGGGGCGCGTCACCGTGTACCCGCGCCCGAGCGCGGCCTTCTCGCCCTGGCGCCCAAAGCCCATCCCGCTCTTCTGGCTGCTGAGGCTGCCCGAGCGCGACGCCTCCGCGCCCTCCTTCTCCCACGCGGAGCGCATGACGAGCGTGCGCGGGGGCCCGAGCGGGGCGGTGGTGGGGAGCACGTCCTGGTATCGCTCGCGCCACGCGGTGACCGAACGGCGCGTCTTCGCAGACTCGCGGTAGATGAGCCCGAGGAGGATGTTGAGGCAGCCGATGGAGAAGAGGAAGAAGGCGGAGACGAGCGAGAACTCGTCGACGTGGTGCGAGAGGACGGCTGCGCCGAGTCTGTGCGTGAAAGGTCAACAAAGGAGCACTACGCAAAGGGAAAGGAGACGTACAGGCACTGAATGACACCGAGCGCGCCGAGGCCGAACTCGTTCCCGAGGATGGGGAAGAAGCGGGAGAAGAAGGCGGCAGGCCAGCCGACCTCGGACATGATGAGGACAATGACTTGGAAGATGATCAGGAGCCTGTTGAGGACGGCCCAGAAGGCACCCGCGGGCTGGTTGGGGACCGTGCTTCCGCTATGCGAGGATGTGTGTCAGCGAAGCGCTATGCGCGGATAAAGGGGAACATACTCGATGTAGTCGGTGTCGGTGCTTATACAATCGACGTCCGTGCTGTTGCCCTCGGCGACGCGTATGTTCGAGTCCGCTTTGCCAGCGGCGATGAATGCGTTGACTGACTTGACGTCTTGGACCATGGTGACGATGCTGCTCGCGAAGAGGAGCAAGAGGGCGATGATGCTCAAGGCGCGGACGGCGTTGAGAGCGAGGAATGTGTCTGATTATGCACGTCAGTCATTGACTTGGGGAAAATACATGACCAGGAGACTCACATCCTTTCTTGGTAGACATCTTGAGTTCGTGTAGGAGGTGGTAGTGTTCAAGAAGCGGAAGGATGCGGTGGGCGTCTTAAGACAAAGAAAGAACGTGTATCAAGGATTTTGGTGTGCCTGCACCCTGGAAGATTGTAAGCAGAAGCCCGAAGGCGAGATGGAACGCGGAGCGCGGAGGAGGGGAGGCGGAGAGCTGCTGAGAAGGCAGGTAGGATGAGTAGAATGCAGAACGTGTTGGGAAGGAGGGCGGGTCTTATGAGCGAGCGTTGGCGCGCGCGGCCCGCGCACGCGTGGCATCAGCTCACACGAGGAATAAAATTCTCTCTTTGTGCTCCAAGCGGACGTCGCCGTGCGGGCCTCATTGTACTTGCACAACAAAAGTATCCATCGAGAAGAACAATGGCCACTCGTAGACGCCCAGCGCAGCGAGACGCCTCCGCAGCCACGGAACGCAAATAGCCTTAAACAGAGCGATGTAAGCGCCCACCACCGCTCATTGGCGCCTACTTGATCTTGCGTCTCTTTGAAGTAGTACTCTCCGTCATCTGTTACTGGGTATTCTGGTGATCCCTTCTACCTACCGCGAGTGCGCCTAGGGTCTATACGACCTCTGTCAACGTCAGTCTCGACACAAATCTCGATGTAGTGTTAGGACTTCGGGCGCCGGTTGGCCGGTATCGTTGTTACGGAATCCTTCACCCGTGTATGTGCTCCTTTGTAGAATTCGGACAGGCCTCCATCACTTATATAGGCCGCTACGCGAGAAGTCTTGGTCAACGATCTCTGTGGGCGAAGCAATCAACTTGAGATTGCCAGCTGTGAGTATGCTCCCATCGCTCTCATCCCAAACACTGAAGTAATCAACACTTGCAGATGGACGACGCCAAGCTCATCCTCGACGTCCTACTACGTGTCTTGTCCTTCGCCGATAAAAGGACAATCTGTCAGCTCATGCAAACTTGTCGTACACTCAACCACTATGGCGCTAAGGCTCTCCTCGCATGGGGCCCGGTGTGTCTCGACACCGAGTCCAAGCAGGCTGTCTTGTCTTTCTTGCAGTTCCTTGCGCGTGATCCCTTCTACCGCCTTTCCCACTTCCATTGGCTGGAATTGACAAGAAGCAAAGACACCCAGTGGCCAACAATGCAAGCGGAGGAGGTCGGGCCCCTTCTGGAGAGTTTGTTCTTGCTGCTCGCCCGCCATGGCAGCCTTCAAATTTTGACCATCGATGATATAGAGGTCGTCTTGGACCTGAAAACAGACCTCTCTAGTGCCATCTCTATGGTGGGAACTCTCAAAGACATTCATCTGGCCCTTATAGCATCACGGGGGGCGAACATGCTCATGATGTCGCGGTCGACCCTCGGTGATGCCGACCTCTCCATGGACGGCCTCTACGAGGACGATGAAGACTCCGAGGATGAGGAAGATAGCGAGCCATTCCGCCTCGATGACATGACGCTGAGCCACATCCTCCACGGCTCTCAGCACTCGCTCCATTCGCTGACGGTGTCCGGCAGCGGACTCAGAGGGGCGCATGTCGGCCCGCGTTATCCACGTATGGCTAACCTGGCCCATCTGTTTCCCGACACGCTTCGCACACGCAACTACGTCCACGCATTCCCCAACCTACGGATCCTCAAGGTGATGCATTGGATCGACAGTGACGACTTGTCTTCCCCAGACGACTTGGATGAGCTTCGAAGCAAGAACGAGCGCGAGCAGGCGCAGTACGGGGCTTGGTCTTCCCTCTGGAAATTCGATGGCTCGATTCCGACGCTCTTCCTCCTCGCGCCTCCGTGTCATATCCATGCGCTCGAGATCACTGACGACTACGACCTGCGCGAGGTTCCCTCCAAGGCATTGGACATGCTGCTCTCGTGCGTCGACGTCGCCCACCCGCGGCACATCTCCCTCACCTCCTACAACGGACGCTGGCTGTTCGACCCCGCCTTCCTGTCCGCCTGGACCCGCCCCGCCCTGCAGTCTCTCGTCCACCTCCAGCTCGTGTTCCCGCTCCATCCGAACTACGGCGACGACCAGGAACCCGGACCGGAGGTCGACCTCGCGCGCGGTTTGGTACGTGGCACGCGCTCCCCAATGCACGCTTCGCTGACATCGTGCTGCAGGACAATCTCGTGGCTCATGTCGTGTCGGCGGTGTACTCGCTGCGCTCGTTCAGCCTGTCTCTGGATGCCGCGCCTGCGGGGAGCGGGGACCCGTCCCCGGTTGCTGTGCGCCCGCTCGGTGCGCTCGAATGGACGCTGGAGGAGTGGGACATGGACAGGTTTGCAACCCGTGTGCGCGCGGCTGGCGCGTCCGGGCCTCTGAAGTCTGTCGCGGTCCGCATCTGTGGACATCGGACGCGAGCTGAGCAGACTGTGCAGCTCGGCCCCGTGTATAAGCTCGGAGAAATGCCTAGTGCTGAAGAAGGCTTTGCAGTCGGTGCGCAGGGGTGGTAGTAGTTGTACCGTCCTAACCTGGAGCTGACTGCGCCAGTGTATTTGCTTGTCAGCCATAGCGTAGCCGGGCCAGCAGCCAATTCCAGCGTGTCCGCTCAACCCCCTATTTCTATTGAACAAGACCACTGCTCGCGGCATCTACCAACCGAGTCCTGCAGAACCGCAAATGAGAGATACAGTTTATAAAGTCGGCATGTTAGCGTCCAGCGTAGCAGTACGCGCGTGTCCGAGCAGATCACGCACGTCCAGCCGGACCTCACCGCATCGCGTAGAACAGCACACTCCCCAGCTGGTTCGTGAAGGCCGAGCGCTTGTAGGCGGCGAGTGCGACCGTGGACGGAAAAACGCTGTATGAGTTGTGCCGGATTTTCGTGGGCCCGGGCGCGTACGCGACTAAGTTGTTCATCTCTGGCGATCTGGAGGAGAGCTTCATCGACATCGCGCAGGCGGAGGAGCTGAAGGCGTATCTCGAGGGCCAGGCGTAGCGACGGCTGTACCGGTGTGTCTTGTAGTTTAAACTACGCCAGCAGTGCAGGCTCATGGGGTCGATTGTTGAACGCGTAAATCGACTATCCTTCACCGTATCCTTTCAAGTTACCGGGCCCTCCGAACGCCTCAATTGATGCAATGGCGTTTGTACATGACAAAGTTCAGCTATTTTCTTGAACAGCGTCCATGGTGATTTATGAGCGCGGATATCTGGCGTTGAGGCGTGCAAAGAGTTGCCAGTCGCACTTCCGTTGGACTCACTCGCGATTATCACGCCGAGGGAGACCGGCGCTAAAAAGTCTAATCTGTGCGTCAATATTGACACGTCTCCTTTCTGCCTTTGACTACAACCATCGTGCTAATGTCTACACTGCGTAGGCGCAACTTTCTATTCCCCTCTTTCTATCTATGCGAGAGCCTTGGCGTAGGCTAGAAAACAGATCTGGCTTCAAACACAAAAGTCTTGAACTTACGGGGACGACGCCGAGTCCCCGACAACGTATATATGACCCTCCCAATAGTGTCATTTCAAGGCCTCCAAACACCTCCTCCTGTGCATCCTGATACATTAGTACAGAGACTCCAAAAAGATAATTATTGTCTACTTGGAAAATTTGCGCGATCTCGCATTGAACTGTGAGTCATTGAGTCTCAATGCAATCCTTGCTGTCTAACCTCACAGTACCACGGCCCCCAGATGAGCCACACACAGCTCGACGACGATGTGCTTTTACACATCGCATCTTTTGTGGATGAGGACGCGCTGCCTACCCTGATGCAGACATGCCCGTTACTTCTCTACTACGGCGGGAGACGTCTGCTCCAGGATGGTGTTTCCCTCAACGACGACAAGCGTATCTGGTCCTTCGTAACTTTCATGCTCAACAAACACCACTCATACCGACTCAAGGTACTCCAATCCTTGAGGTTGATATCACCATCTTATTGCCCATCCCGCCCCCCGATGCTCTCCCGGATTACCGGTATGGCGCTCGCGACACTGTTTCAGTCCCTTGCAGTCTCCGGCGATCTGCGCAGCCTGTGCATCGTCGACTCTGAGCGGTTTCTGCGGCTACACCCTTCCGTGCCAGATGCTATCTCCAGGATAACGACACTCGAATGGCTGAGTGTCACGCAAGCCGGGCTATGCACCGTCAGGATGCTGGGCAAGCTGCATTGCCCTTTGGAGAAGGCCACGGTCGTACTGGCGCCCCCCGGCGACGAGGAGGGCAGGATGCTATCAGCTTACGCTAGGAATCCAATGTGGTTTTTGCGCAATTTTAGTGACACCTTGTATCGGGTCTCCGTCACATTTTCCACATCTGCACTCGTCGATCCATGGTACCCTCACGTCACCAGTCTCCACCTCAGCTTCGCCGACCTCCTCCACACATGTCATTACGTTCAGGCATTCCCCAATCTGCAAGTCCTATCCACTGATGACTGCAACGTGTTCAAGCGTCGCGAGGAGTACGAGCCACGGCGTGCTTGCAACATCATGGAGCAGGCCGAGTTCGGGATGTGGACGTCTCTCAGCAGCTACCACGGCTCCTTCCTGACTCTCTACCTGCTCGGGATTACGCAGTGCATCCCTACGCTCGTAATCGACCATGCCGAAAATGATCTGGAGCCCGAGATGCTTCGCACGGTCTTGGGGGATACTCGTCCGCGACGGTTCGAGTTCTCCCTCGATAGTGTCTTTTGGGTACTCGATCCTGACTTCTGGCCCACGTTCACTTACGACGGTGTTGATGGGCTGCGGTACTTCAAGCTCGAACTCATGCTGAGCACACTGGATGAGACGACGGACATCTTGGCAGTTTTGGTGAGTGTCCTTGCTCGGAACGCTTCGATGGTTTCTCAAGCAGTCTTCTGACCATACATATTTCGCAGGAGGCAGTCATCGTACATGTCCTCAAACCTCTCCAGTCCCTTGTGGCGGTCTGGATTACCGTCGACTTCTCCTGGTACTTCAATGACGACGGTCCGCTGTCGGCCGAAGGTGATCCGCTACTAGTACACGTCGAGGAGGCGCTAGTGGAATGGGATATGGACGCCTATGCGCAACGGATACAAGACGAAGTCGGCGGGTCCGCCACAGCACTCCGCTCTATCACCGTCTCCCTGTGGAACCATCGTTCGCTGGAGGATACGACCGTCACTCTCGGTATGAAATACGAGCCTGACGTCCACGACGAATGGAGCGCCGAGTAGGCCGGTACACTCACTTCAGCTTAGGCCGGGTTGCAGTACGCAACGCGCGGTGTCGCCACTACAGCCGTCCGAATTGTTATCGATGTCCTGTTTTCACTTCACCATCCGGTCGTTGTGACGACTGTTGACTTACCAGTAGAATCAACATTGTTGCGCGTGGCGAAAAATGCTGCTTCAGCACCTTGAGTGAGCCACGATGCCATAAACACATGGATCCTACGTGTTGGATTTTGGTCTCGAGCGAGTGAGCGTCTGCTCGTCGGCACTTGCCGAAGCGTTCAGTATCGCGCGCGAGGTGTTTTTGTACCTGGGTACGTACCACTGTGAACGCTATTGTACGGGACAGCTTGAACTCACCAGATCCGTTGTTCTCCTATTCCCTATCACGAAAGACGATGGACTCGACATGTCAAAAAGTAAGCCTGCACTGTTGAATGATCTATGATGTGCCCGCAGCTCAGTACGATACATGTAGCAGATCGCGGCGAGCGCCGTTCAAGGCCTTCAACTCAATAACGACGTCCTTTTAAACATCCTCGCATTTTCCGACCGAGAAACACTCTGCACTCTTGCACAGACGTGCCACATCATTCACCAGTACTGCTCAAAGTACATCCTCCAGGACGGCGTCTTCCTCAAGTCCAAGGAGCAGTTCGTCTCTTTCGCGCATTTCCTAGTCGGCGGCAGCGACTGGCACCACCGTATCAGGCTGCTTCACATATTGGCGCTATTCATAAATGAACGCTCGAGTGCGCCAGAGGGTCAACTTGGGAAGTTGCTTCATAAGCTTTTCGTCGCACTGGCTTCCTCAGGGTCTCTCCGCCGCTTGTCGATCTATTTTTCGGAGAGAATTCTGGGCTGGCATCCCGACCTTCCCGAAGCAATCGCCGGTCTGCACACAATTCGATATCTCATGATTGTCGACGCAGGACCACGGGCCATCCGGATGCTGAAGGCATTGCGTGCCTCTTTGCTCTATGCTGACATCACTATGAAGGACACCGTGCTTCCTCCCGAAGACAAGAATCCGATACGCCTTCTGCAAGGCTCCCAAGGCTCCTTGCGAGAACTTGTCGCGAAGTCTTTCGTCGGCGTTCCCGATACCCCTCAGTATCCCCATGTCACCACCTTCCACCTCGGCTGCACCCAAAAGGCCCCGTGGACGCATCACTACGTTCGGGCATTCCCGCACCTGCGGCACCTTACGACGCAGATATCTTACCACCACCGCTGTAACCTTGGAGAGATAGAAAAGCGCCGCGCCAGGAATCAGTCTGAGCAGGAGCACTTCGGCGCGTGGCCCTCGCTCAGGAGCTTCCGCGGGTCTGTCCTCAGTCTGTACCTGCTCGGCATCCGCTGTCCGATCCGCGCGGTCAATATCGACACCGAAGGCGAAGCACTGCTCTCACCCGCCGTGCTCCGTGCTGTCCTTGACGATGCCCGGCCCCACCGTCTGCATCTCTGCATAGACGGGGGATACTTGCTGGCCGATCCCGATGCAGGCTTCTGGCACACGTTCTCCCACCCATGTGTCGAAGCGGTGGAACACTTTGCACTGGACGTCAGACTGAGCGTCGTTGAGCGTAGCTCGTTGGACATCTCAGCCGCATTGGTGAGTTTAGCTTTCTCCTTGACCTTGCACATCACTGTCTTCGTGCGAGTGCTCATGCTACCTGTTTGTAGGCTGCGATCGCCCCACACATCGTCGCGCCGCTGCGGGACCTCCGCTCATTCAAGCTCACGATAGACTGCTCCCAGATTAGCAGCGGTCGTCGTCCGCTTCGGTCTGCAGAATACCGCCCGCTTTACCCGGTCGAGGAGGTCCTCGCGGGGTGGGACATGAACGCATACGCGAATCATATCCGGCGGGGAACTGAGTCGTCTGGTTCACTCCAGTCAATCACCGTCTGTCTCAAGGACCATCGAAGCAGGGGCAACCATACTGTGACACTCGGTTCGGAGTGCGAGGCTGAGGTTGACTCGAGCGATGAAGAGGATGGAGCCCGGGATGATTGATCGGGATTTGCACAGGGCCTCCCGGCTTCAAGCATGTCCGCAGGATCGCTGATCCGGAGGCGAATGATGCGAAGCAACGTACAATGAATCCATGTATACGTGAATAGGATGGCTATAGCTTAGCGACGGATAAATCACAACAACGAAAGGGGCTGCGTCGGAACAAGCCTCGGTATAACGACAGAAAGGTCCAGACAGGGAGGCCGTGCAACCCCCTACGACCCTACAGGAACTGCACTCCAGCTCGAGGATATCGGCTTCTGCAGATCCGTGTCCCATGAGCCATCATCGTCCTTGGATGTGGACGATGCTGGATGTCGTATCCTGGGGTCCGCCACGACAGTCGGCGACGTCTCGCCCGAGCCGCCGTCTTCTGGGCTCCCCGACCCGGACGCTCCGTCGTCTTCATCCCCTTGTTCGTCGTGATCGTCGTCCCCTTGGTCGTCATGGTCCTCGTAGGTCTCGTCCGGGTCGAGATCCATGACGTCCGCCACCGCCGCTGCAGACGCAACGGAGTCATCTGCACCTGCTCCGTCCGGCGTTGACGACGACGCCGTGGTGGACGACGGTTTTCGCCGCTGGCCGGACTTCTCGAGCTTGCGCAGTATTTTTGCGATGTACTCCTTCGCAAACTTCTTGATCTTCGTCGTCTTCTCCTCCGAGAGCGTCTCCAGTCGACCCTCCTTGTAACTCGACGATTTCTTCTCCTTCTCCGCGATAGTCTGCGTCAGCTGCACACCCGGCGTCAGCATCGCAGAATCAACAGCATACACTGCGAGACGACGTACCTCTTTCGCATACTTCTTGAACAAGTCGTGGTCCATCTGGTCCTTGTACTTGGACATGCACCGGACCACGACCGCCCCGATGAGCTTCAACAACCGCTTCTCCTTGTTCGCCTCCCTCTCCTCCTTCGATAGCTTCTTATGTCTGGCCTTCGCCGCCTTGCGCGCCTCCCGTTCTCGCTCGCGCTCCGCACGGTCCCGATGCGACTTGCGGCTCGAGCTGGCCTTGGGCTCCGGCTTGGGCTTGTTGGCCTCCGCAGTCGCGGCGGCAGCAGCGGCGGCGATGATCTTGGCAACGTCCTGCTGGCGTTGCGCCTCCGCAGCGCGGCGGTTCTGCTCCCGCTGGTAGAGATCGGGCACATATGCGACGGGCGCGGATTCGTATTTGATATCGTGTTTCGGCGGCGTCTTCGAACGGGAGAACTTGAACTCGGGGAAATCGTCTTCAGGGCGAACCCGCTTCGATGGTCGCTCGTCGTCGGAGTCATGATTGAAGTTGAGAATAGGTGCAGAGACCTCTTCTGTTGTTTCCTAACGGAACGTTAGCTACGCCGGGAGGAATGTAGAACGTACCGGCACTCACCCCTTTCACGCGCTTCGGTATCCGGTACGCATACTCGAGGCTCTCCCATTGCTCCAGAAGCTAAGGAGATACGTTAGAACATGGCTTCGGGCTACAGTCGGGATATTCACGTACCTTCTTCGCGAGTTCTGCCACTACCTCGTTCTCCGACTCCGCGCATAGTTTGACAGGAACGTTGACCTTGGAGTCCTCAACTTTGTTGCGCTGGATGAGGGGCCAGGTTGCCATGCACTCGATGGCCTAGAAGATTGAACATGAGCGAAGTGCCCAGCGACTTGTATGAACGCAGACGTACGAGGGTCTGAACCTCCACATCGCTGCTGTAGTCCTCGAGGATATTCGTCATAACGCTAAAGCCTCGCAATCGCATGATCTGCCGCAGAGCAGCCAACTCTTCTGTGAGCTATGATTATTCCGCGGTGTCAGTAAGTCACAGGAGGGAACCATGCACCAAAATCGTACCTTGATGCGCATAAGCAGCTTGACAAGAACCTTTCTGCTCTGCGTTTGACGCATCGCCTGCACCACCTTCGGCACATCTCTGAGTATAATCGGCTTGAGGTCCGGCTGGGAAACTTCCTGTCAGCACGGTAGCCAACCAGCATGCCGGGATTACATACGATGAAGTCCTCGTCCAGCTTCCGGCCCTTCTTCTTCTTTGACCCTTTCAGGCCAAACCTCTCCACCTCCTCGGTGATACCAAGTGCTGGTACGGAGAGTCAGGCGCCTGTTAACAGAGTGGGCGTTATGAGACTCACCGTCCAGGTAGAGGTCGTCCATCGCCGCGAGGTCCGTCTGGGTCTTGCCACCGATGAACCCAACACAATTGGGCTCTCCACAGTAACATATTTGCGCATCGTGGCTGAAGACGACCAGAATGTCAGAATGCACAGCATACAATCGCCGGAAGAATGTCTTACCCATAGCGGTCGACGTTGTAGTTGAACGTCAACTCTTCGTGCTGCTTGATCGTACGGTTGGCGAAGATGCCCATCCGGACGTGGTCCCCGACAGTCCACTTCGCGACATAGCAGTTGGGATTACAGCTATGGTTAGCGAATCGACCGATACCGCCACGCTTCGTGGCGTCGATGTACTAGGAGCCCGTCAGCAGAGACGCGCGTAGACGGCAACATGAAGTCGTACCTCGTCTTTCTGAAGCATCATGAAGTAGAAGTGACGGATGCCCTCTTCTGCATATTGCCGCATTCGTTTGAGGAAGGATGGCTGGCTCACGACGTCGCCAACATACTCGTAGATGAATGCATCCCTATATCGACCGTAAGCGCTGATAATAGACGAACAGAGCGTGCAACACTTACTTCGGAATGTTTTCCCCTGCTCTGAGGCCAAAACCTTTCATCTCCGTCTTGACAATCTCTATCGGAGCATACTGTTTGCGCTGGAAGCTGTAAACAGATCAGGGATGCACCGAACTCGACAACTAGTGAGCGTACCGCTGGTTTCGGCAGTAAGAGCGACATCGACAGTCTTCCGGAAGGCATTCCACCTGGGTGAGTCGGTTGATACAGTCGGAATCATGGCCGCAAGCAGTGTCCGGGTCGTCAATGCCTGGGGATCCGTGTAGGGGGTGGTTAGTATGAGTAAGACGATGTTTCAGCGGAAGACAAGACGAAAATCATCGTCAGAGTGAAGCCTGTACGAGTGCCGGGCGCGCCGTACGAGCCAATGGCACGCAAGAGTCCAACACCCTGTGTAGAGTACGTCGAGTCATGATACGAGCGTGGCGGAGGAGGCCCTGGCGGGTGAATTGCCTGACAAAAGCCAACTGCGACCACCCGCCTTTAGCGCGGCGACGTGTGAATAGCGCGCAGTGTGGGGGGCACTGTAGAGCTCACTACGCCCTGCTCTTGAGCCCGACCACGGCGAGACAGAGACTAACATACTAGTCGATGGCCAAGAGAAAATGAAAGATAGACTAGGGCCTACAGGGTGCGAGAAGGATGTGGAGGAGACTGAACTGACCGTGCTCGTACTGGCAATCACACATCATGCTTTCCAAGGCCTCCCTGGATTTGCCCAGCGTTCCGTACTGGTAATGGTTGCCCGGGATCTCTGTGAAGGTCTTCATAGCATCTTCCTCCGCCCGAGGCAGGTGTCCAATCAACTGAGCGGGCCCCTTGGGGGCTTTGCCCTTCGTCTTGTTCGACAGAGGCGGGGTTGCGGATGGCGTGGACTTGAGAGATGCGTGCTCCATCTTGGCCTCGACGGATGCGCTTCGCGACATGTCTGGCTCAGAGCTGTCTTCCTTGACAGTGACCGAACCGAAAGAATCGACCATTTCCTCCTCCTTTACGTAGGCCTCCGTAGATTCGACCTTTACGGCGTCTGACTCGAACAGGAGAGCCGCGGACGTTTGGCTGTCGACGTGGACTTCCGTCATGGTGGACATTCCCAGAACAGCCAGCGCAGTACAACTGTTATTGGTACAGGCAGAGTACCTGCGGGGTCGTGAGATGTTATGTGCACGGATGGCGCGCCTCGGAGGTGGACGCGCTCGCAGCGGTTCGGCGACGTATAAATTAGGCTGTCAGAGCAGAGCAGGAGTCCCAAAGCTTGCGGTTGTTTCAAAGCAGCAGATAGACGAGCCGAGCAGACAGAGAGAGGAAAGCAAGAGTCCGAGGCTGAGTCCGTTCCGGAGGTCGTGGTCCGAATCCAAAGGACGCTCAATGCATAGGCGCCCGTGCTGCTCTTCGTTTCACCACCAACACTTCTTCGCCACAAAACTTGTCGCTCGTCGACAACTCTCATGTCTGCTGCCGCAGCCAACAAGAAACGCAAAAGAGGAGCCGAGGATGTTGACAAGGCTAGTCTAGTGTTCAGCACGCAGCCTGCAAGCCAAGTCGGACCTGTACTAGGTGAATCTGGCAAATCCGGGACGCTCATCTGCGGGGAGGCTCACCTAACATATAGCCAGCTTCCCCTCGCTAGAGCCACCCAAGTCCACTGCCTTCAAGTGCTACGTCCAGAAAGGAGCGGACAAAAATGCGCCATTCGAGACGCAGTCTACCATCGTTGCGGGAGAGGCGGAGACCGTGGAGTTCTTCACCGCAGACGGCCCGTTGACGTCAACCGGTTGCAGGTGCGTATCCCCGCTCATCTCATGATCTTCACCTCTTTAACTCTATATGAAGCTATATGATCGGTGTTCATGACAAGCGCACGAACACCACGACCTTGCGCCCTGTACCCCTTCATGTCCTCACGAGGCAGGTGAAGGCGCTCAAGAACCTGCGGCCGATCGAAGTCTCGACGGAGGAGCGTATGGCCCAACGTAACACCCTCGGGGAGGCGTTCGGTACCAAAAAGGCGAAGGCGCAAATTCGCGCTCGCGAGCGGAACAGGGTGGACATCGACGCGATGAAGAATGTCACGGGTCACCTACAGGACACGATCATGCAAAACACCGAAACTCTTCCCACAGCCGGCACGTACTTTTCTGCACCATTCGCACGCCGCGCGGCTAATCGTATGGCATCCAGACGAGGCGAAGGCCACAGCAGATAGCAGTCGTCTCATTCCTCCATATAACGCCGATGCGCTGAGTGCGAAGGACGTTTACGCCCTGCACGACATCATCCCGGAGGTTGAGTTCAACGCACTCCCGATCTCCGCGTTCAAGTCCGCCAAGTCCGACCGGGATCGGATAGCACTGTTGCCCTTCAACCGGTCCGACTGGCTAAAGCTGCAGCTCAAGCTCATCTACAGCGCGCCCAAAGCCAACAAAACCGACCTGTACGTTTACACTGCCCACTACCGTGCTGCTACCATCCTCACCGAATAACTCAGGAAAATCGTCTACTATATTTCGACTATGATGGCTTTCAACAAAAGCTCGCGAAGTGTCGGCGACAAGGACGCTTTGCAGCAGCGCCTACCTGGTGTCCCCCCAATCGTACTTGATGGCCTCATCTCCAGGTTCACAGAGATCGAGCGGAGTACGAATAAGTGCGTATTGTCATGCGTCTCTGATGTACGGCAGCTAAACACAGGTGCAGGCCCAAAATGACACCCCAGACCGAGACAATGCTGCTAGCATACATGCTCTCCTTGTGTCTGCAGGTGGAAGACTACGCGGCGGACGTAGACACCATCGCCCATGACTTGAGCATGGCACCCACGAAGTGAGTACTTTGCGCGCCCTCTCCGTGCCCGCGGCTACATGTTGACGCGTCTTCGTCTTGATCAAATCAGAGTGAGCGGTCTGTTCAAGTCTCTCGGTACGTGGCCCTCGTGCTTCTCTCCTCGCAGCCTTTGACCCTGGATGTGTTTTGTAGGCTGCGTCATCAAGAAGCTCGGACCCAACGAGCTCAAGGAACGCGGCTTGCCGGACAGCGCAGCGGAGACCAAGCGGGCCGTCCTCAAGGTGCCACTGGAGTTCCCGAAGAACAGGGTCAAGCGCGCGCGGAATTGATTGGTCGTGCGGGCGTTGCGATATCCTTGGCCATGTCTCTACCTCTCGCGTTGATGCATCCACTTTCAGCTGCGACTATTGGTCCGACGTCGGCGATAGTTTATAGCGCGCCACTATCGCATGCGCCCGTAGTATCGCAACATGACCACCTCTAGTATGGCATGCAGCTCCTGAGTACTCACTTTGCGTGCCGCCTTCCTCATCTTTTCGCGCTGTCTGTTCCATTGGACTCTGCCCATGATCCGACCCCCCTCCTAAGAGAGCTGTACTGAATTCTGCTATAAAGGCTCCCCAAGCATGCCTGACACTTCGCGTCTCGATAGCCCCAGCATTACTCGGAGCGAGGTGGGTCCCTGCAGTGTATCATAGTGTTGTGACTCACTCAGAGTATATATAGAATATGAATGTGAACACGGGCTCTCTCCGACCTGACCGTACGCGGCCCTCTTATTATGGAGCGGCGCCTGGCGCCTGAAGTACCTTGCCACATCTCAATGGAGCGCCCATTCTCCATCTTTCGCGCACAGCATCCACATGCCTTTCTACGGATTCTCGCGCCCTGCATCCGAACTATTTGGACGGTCTAGGGTCGGGCGCCGCGAGGTAGAAGGCCTCACAAGTCTTTTGCTCAAGATACAGACCCAAAATATTTCCGTCCTTGGCCGATTTCGCGAGACGTATACGCAGAGACGCAGATTTCCTTCTCACTTGTCGGTGGGCGCGCAATGACACAAGAAAGCTTGGCATACGATGCAGCGCTGTCAGATGCTCCGGCATCGATCGCAGTTACGGCGGCCCGCAAGTATGTTGCCTATCCTGATTGTCTGTTCCTGCTTTAACCGGTCCTTTTACATCACAGTGCCTCGCGTTCGAGTGGTAGCTACTACACCGCACTTGTCTCTCATGATAACGCCTGGTGCGACCACCACACCTGCGCAACAGACGGCGGTTCGCCCATCCTCTGATTGTATCAGGGCGCCCCGAGTTCAGCGCGTCCGGCGACTGGTACGTTGAGGTCGGCCCTGTAGTTGAGGTTGGCCCTGTAGCCCGCAGTATAAAGGACGAAGCAGCGCGGCGGTGGCTCCTCACCCCGCTTGGCCGGTACTTCGTCTTCCTCTCCTACTTCCCCTTTTACACTTCACTTTCACATACTACTTACCCTCTGGTCAGGGATGTTCTCCACGTCTTTCTCGCGTCTTTTCACCCTTTGCTCGGCGCTGGCGTCCTTGAGCGCGAGCTACGCTGCTCCAGCCGGCCGCTGCACCCCCAAAGCCCCGTCTGGGTCGGTGCCCACTGGTCCCAAGTTTGTCGTGTACACCGACGCCGCGATCAGTGGCAGCGTCCTGCCGCCGCTCGACCAGATCACGGGCTTCAATGTCGTGTAAGTCCCGTTCGGTGCATTTCATGTTACAGCGCTCACGATTCGCTACAGCAACCTGGCCTTTCTCCTGACCACCGGCCCCGCTGACCAGGCCGCAAACTGGGCCGCGCTCCCGGCGGGTCAGCGCGCGACGCTGAAACGGCAGTACAACGCCGCGGGCGTGTCGCTCGTGGTGTCCGCGTTCGGCGAGACGGAGCACCCGACGTCGCAGGACCCGACGACGGTCGCGAACAACCTCGCGCAGTTTGTGCTCAACACGAACCTCGATGGGATCGATATCGACTACGAGGAGTTCGACCTCGTCCTCCAGAAGCCTGGTGTTGGCGAGGCGTGGCTCACGACGCTGACGCAGACGTTGCGCCAGCAGCTACCTCAGGGGCAGTTCATCCTGAGCCATGCTCGTGAGTGTTATAGTCGTATGCTTGGGGTTTCGTCAGAAGGATTGACTGTGTGCGACAGCTGTTGGCCCTTGGTTCTCTCCGGGCTTCTGCCCTGGGGGTTGCTACCTCACGGTTGACAAGAATGTCGGTGCTCTGATTGATTGGGTATGTACGGTCTTCCGCCATCGCATTGCCCTTCGTACTGACCATTCGACAATGGCAGTATAACATCCAGTTTTACAACCGTAAGTTCTCTGAATTGTACGTCAAAAATACACTGCGCCCTAACATGTACCCTCACAGAATCGCCCTCCCCCGGGTACGATGACTGCGACTCGCTCCTGAACAGCACGCCCTCCTCCGTCTTCGCGATCCAGAAGTCGGGTGTCGACGTGAACAAGCTGGTCATCGGCAAACCTGGAACCACGGCCGACATCACGAACGGCGGCTTCATCGACCCTGCAACCCTCAACCAGTGCATCCAGACCGCGGTTGCGGGTGGCTGGAACGCCGGCGTCATGGCGTTCCAGTTCCCGCACGCAGATAAGACCTGGATCTCGACCGTCAAGGGCAACGCCTTCGCCTGAGCAAGTACGCGAGAAACGACGAACGCAGGTCTGCCCGGAGACCTTGCGAGCCCACTTACGAGAACATGCAGTATTGTATCACGACCCTCACGATCATGATTTGTACGAGCACGAGTAGGAGTACTCACGAGTAACGAAGCCAGCGTCCTCGCGGGCGCATGCCTATGTCCCAACGTGTTGTGTCCTTGATTGCGCGACGGCGCGGCCCCTGAGATGTTTCGGGCAACCGTGCATCCACATGTGCGCATGCGAACTACACATGATGGCCCTCCCATACCCCCAAATAGTACCAAACAGCCATCGCCAGCCAGCCCGGAGTCTCTAGCCTTGTGATCCGGTCTGTCTGACTTACCCGAACGGCTTTGGGCCCGTAGCTATATAATAGACCAATCTGTGGCGCTCTCGGGGACACGATCAGACCCGCATGCGGATCCCACGTCTGTCACGGTCAGATGGTGTCCCTGGCAACCCCTGTTTCGACGGTGACCGCAGCAGCACTCGAGCTCCTTTCTACCATCCCACATAAACGGGAGACGGCGAGGCAGTTCGTTCTGGTCTTGGCATTATCTTCAATTTGAAGGATCCTTCTGTCGTAAGTGTAATCTCATTCTAGGATGGCGCCGCTCGTCCGTGCAGGAGTTCAACCCGCTGACAAGGGTTTCCAACGCAGACATGGCACAGATGAAGACACTGCCCACCGAACTGGTCATCGCGATCCTGGAGGAAGCGCAGTACGAGGACCTCCTACCGCGCTACAAGTGGCTCAAGAGATACTCTCGCGTATGTCACGCCTGGCGGGCGCCCGCTCAGCGGCTCCTCTTCTCGCACGTCGCGCTCCTCCGTGGGGCCGCCCAATGCAAGGCGTTCAAGGACGCCGTCACAGACCTCTCGTCGGCGGACCCCGCGCACCTGGACTACCTGCGCGAGTCGGTCAAGACGCTCGCCATGGCCGTCGACCATCAGGAAGTATACGCGGAGGTCATCGAGCTGTGCCCGAACCTCCGGGAGCTCCACCTGTCCCTTTACCACGCGTCTTTCCGACCCGACGTCCTCGCTCGTCTCGTCCGCGGACCCCGGGTGGAGGCCATACGCGTCAAGACATACCACCTCTGGCCGCTTGTACAGCTGCTCTCTGTCTATGGGACGGTGCAGTACCTCGAAATCGACTTCAACAGCGTCCGGGAGGAGTTTGCAGAAGAACCGGACTTGCTGCCGCCCCTTACGCAGCTCCGGGAGCTGCGCTACTTCGATCAGCTTCACCGCACGCACCCCCTCGTCAAGTGGACTCTCTCCGGCCCGTCGCAGAAGACGCTGGAGGTGTTGGAGCTGCGGTGTTCTGGGATACAGCTGGAGATGCTCGCCGGCGTGGGCCCACGCCTCCGTTCGCTCGCCATTGCAGGGTTGGGCGGGAATGACGACGTGGCCGCGGTGGCGCCTGCGCTGGAGGAGCTCGTCGTACTGGCCTCGTTTCCCATCACCGTATCCCTCGTGCAGCGATTTCCCGCCAGTCTTGTGCATCTCGCCATACAGGACCTCACCCTCAACGACCGCTGCCTGGAGGACGTCGACGCCCTTGCCGCGCATTATGCCAATGCTGGGACATCGCTACGCGTGCTGAGCTTCCATTGCCGTCGGGGAGAACCGGAAAAGGCAGCGAGGAGGAGTGACGCACTAGCCCTGTTCGAGTCGTGCAAGGCAGCGGGGATTGAGTTCCGGTTCTTTGAGCCGCCATATGGCCACTATGCGTGGGAGGTGCGTGTCGCGTTACCTATTCAGACGGTGACGTGCTCATCGTTCTTCTTTTCTCCGCCAGCGCATGCCTCTTGAGTCGGTGCGGATGTTTCCCCGGCAGATGCCGTTTTCGGAACGCCGTGCGACGACCATGAGCGGGGAGCAACTATCCGAAGAGTATGCTTTTTCTAAAACGAGAGGGAAGTCGTCATTCGTCCGCAGAGTGGCCAAGGCTGCGGGGAAGGCCTTTGGAAGCAGTATACCACCGATGGCTCTGGCGAAACCTTGAATAAGTACCCTGCAAGAGATATGGCATTTCCCGCAGTATATGTGTATAGAGCAGTAGCCAGGAGTGGAGGATTGAAGAATTTCCAAAGGGAGTCGTAAAGAATGATGCCCCTCAGTATACGTTTAGGTCCTTGTGAGCTTCAGGAGCTTGCTTTGCTTCTTCGCCTCTTGAGGGTGTAAGCTTGAACCGTTCTCGGTGAAGCTGATCTAGTGAGCTGCCACGAGAGCGGACGTGAATATATGGTGGAGATCTGAAACCAGGAGTTACGTAGTCTGGCGGACGGGCACTGAACGAAGACAGTGGTTGGGCGGACGCAGACCGCAGCGTGCCGTATACAGTACACCCGGCGCTAGCCGGCCGGACAGCGGGGGCTTTCGGGCGGCCTCTGCCACAGGTGCCTAGTCGGTGCACTCCCTTTCATCGTCCACATCTAGCGCTATGGCTTCAATCTAGCTAAGTTCTAGGTGGCATCTTGACTGTCGCAGAGGCCGCTAAATAACCCACTGGCCGGGTCCCTTGACCAAGGTGACTGGACTAGGACGGATACATCTCGATCGACAAACTGAACTTCACTGACGTGACCATGGTAAGTATCCAAAGAGGCCGAGTACGGAGCAAACGCATCGCCAAAAACATGGATACTCGCGGCAGGGATAGCTTCGACAAGGTGCGTCCTCGGCGACGTCGAGTAAGCGCGATCGAGCGAGCACCCTCCAGCCCCGATGTTGGTTTTTCATCAGGGCCTGCCCAATAATAGGTCCTACTTGAATATCGTGTCGCGGCGCGAAGTCCGAGCCCAGGATACTCAAAACATAAGCACTGGAACCGAGTGTCTATTTTTTTGCCCTGAATGCTTAATGTAGGACCGCGGTGAGACTCACTTCTGGTCGCCGTATTGATGAGTTGCCGAGGGGACTACCAGTGGTCGGCTGACATCTTTGGAAGCTGATACCCCCTGGCAGCTGAAGAGCTCGTGTGACCAATTCGTTCAAAGCCTCGATGTTAAGATTTGACCGTAGAGAGGCCGCTGTGCTATATGTTCTCGAGCTCACAGCCGCTAGTTGTAGCCCCACTGAGTTGCGATGCCCACGA
Source organism: Trametes versicolor FP-101664 SS1 (assembly GCF_000271585.1). Lineage (NCBI taxonomy): Eukaryota > Fungi > Basidiomycota > Agaricomycetes > Polyporales > Polyporaceae > Trametes > Trametes versicolor. Next base: position 897,778 of record NW_007360328.1, read on the forward strand.
ACCTCCTCACCACCCAAGCGCCAACTACGTCGAATTCTTCCACCCCGTTCATCTGGTACGGCGCACTTGATGCCTCTCTTGGGGCGTGGCTGCTGGGAACGTACTGCGGTCTTCTGTAAGCTCACCCTCTCATATATTCTCAGGACCGAATTTTGACTGGTACGAAGTTTATATGGCGTCTTGCTATACCAGATATACCGATACCTCTGTCTCTATCCCAGAGACCCAGCAATTCTCAAAATCTGGGTACGTAGGACATGTTTCAATAAATCAGACTTTGCGGCTTACCTTCTCGAATACATTATAGGTGTTTGCGGTGCTGTGAGATGCCGTGATGCTAGCGACTCTCGATTTGCCGCTTATATATACATGGCCAGACTTGTGGAGACCACATCAGGAAAAGCCAAATCCTCCAGACGGAGACGCCCGACTCCAGCGCTCCAGGGGCCTCCATATGGAGACACGTTCTCCATCCCAGCGACAAACCTCATCTCGCGCTTGCTTCGACGTACGAGCTCATAGATCTGGCCTTCCGTAGGCCGGCCGCAATGATTTTAATTGTGAGCGGGGAGGGCGTCGTTGGTGAGTCGCGCGGGGAAGCCGTGGGAACGCCTCCATAGGCTCCATATGGCCGCGGATGGAGACAGGGCGTCTCCGCATATTGGGGGGGAGTCTCCAGCGCTCAATCCAACCACCTGTTACCATATAGGGCCCCTGGTTCCTGAGGTCATTCCTGATGCATGACCGTCGTGTTCACCGTGCATTCCTCGTGAGTCGATCATGCTGCTATGTTCCATGCAGGCCTACATCAAGATGCAGGTACTACTACCTTGTCACCTATGGCGGCCGCTCTATAATATTTAACAAACCCCCAATATGGTGAGTTACGCATTTGGTAACGAGTTCGCGGATCCTGAATACACGTTGATCACCTAGGACTATGAATGTACGTCTATATTTTCTTGAATGAGGGGACCGAAAGCCTCCAGGCTGTTATGCTGACGGCGCGCTGCTAACAGTCCGTCGCGATTACCGGGGTGCGTCATCGTGTCAGTGATATACTCAAACATACCTTGTTCTAGCCCTTTTTAAAGCCTCTAGCCATCACTTTATGTCAGCTGTGAGTCGTATCTTGGCTTTGTGCTCCTGATATATCCTTGACAATTGTTTATCCTAGGTTCTTCGCTCGTCGTGTGTACATAAGTACGCCGTCTAGACGTGCCCATAATGTTCGACATGTATTGATCAATGAAAAGTCGCCCCTCGCTTCAGAATAGTAGTCTACGTCGTGGTGAGTACTCATTTGAGACACTATCATCCTCGTTCCTGAAACGTACAGACGGCCCTGTTGATAGGATTTTGCGGTATGTTGCTGCCACCTTTCTCCCGTGATAGACCTTCGATGTGCATTTACATTACTAAACGATCGTGCGATGTAGGATGCTTTCTCGGTAAGTGTCGTACGGTGATGTGTTGACGCAGTATTTACCCACCCTCTCGTTTAACAGGGCTTTCAGCGCATGCGTAAGAGCGTCTTTCCACCGAGTGCCAATGTTGCTTCGGTCACTAACATAGAACGGCGCATGTGCAGTTTCAGAGCTCCGGACTTCTTCGCCAAATCGCTTCCGCTCTCCGTAAGTCTCGTATGGACATTCACTGGGCTTACACTAAAACAGTACCCGACGCGTCCAGGGATACGTCGCGGCAGGGGTCGTGTGCATCATGGGAGCAGACATACAGCTTACTGCCGTGCTCATCTACGTTTTGCGGAAGAACCGCACTGGCCTGCGACGGTATGTGGGCGCCCTAGGCCGCGGACTCCCTTGTTAGGGGCTGATTTTGGCTACTACAGAACGGATTCTATCGTCGACATACTTGTTTTATACGCCATCAGTACAGGTCAGTATGGCTGAATTCTCAATCGCAGTAATGCGCTGGGCGTACTGATTTATTGCAGGGCTGTTGAACTGGTACGATCGCCATTCAGTACATGGCGCCGCATGCAACATTGACCTGATATGAATTTCCCCGCGACATGTAGCCTCGTGAACGTACTCGATATGGCCTTCGTGAGTCCCAACGTGGTGTCAGCACGCTGCGTACTAAACGCGATCGAATTGCTAGGCCTTGTGCTTTCCGACCACCATGATATACACCTCTTTTTCAATCGTGCTGACAATGTGTAAGCACCATTCGGACTACTTCAGGTGCTCGCTGACTCCCACTACGTTCTCCGTGATGTGAACTATCCGTGAAGCATACGCAAACTCGTTTCTAACTGCGTAAGTCGGCCTGCGCTGCTGCTTTGCAGTGGACATCCTTACGCTGCGACGTACACAGATTAAACCTGAGGCACTCCTTCGTCGACCGTGGACTCGTCGGGAGCGTCGTGTCGAGCACGTACAGGAACACCAACACACTGCGATTCACGCCACGCCGCCTCTCGTTCACGCGCACCGAGGTCGGTATCCCACCCTCACTCGCGCTTGTTGTGTTTGAACTGATGACTCTCATAGTTGACCTCGGATACGGATGACGGTCGCGACCAAGATGCGGCGTCCCGGTCCAGCGCGATCGAGCTGAAGGTGCTGCGACGCCCGTCGCCGGTTACTGACGACGCCTACGGGGATATTGGGGTTTGGACCCCCTTGCGTATTGAAGAGGGCGAGGAGGGGCGTGGTGGGGGGAAAGTGTGAACAGATGCTTACCGATGTACATGCCTGTTGCTCGGATACTCAAATCTCTTGGGGAACGCCGTCAATCAGGAGCTGTGTTTGCGACTCGGCTTCGTGCTTCATGTGTGCCGCCGCAAAAAGCTGTAGGCACATCTGGATCTACACGGCCGCGCACAGTCGATTTCGAAAACGACGAGAACGTACCAGATTTTGCAGGTCAAACACGCTGGTGATACTACGGTAGTGCTACCCCGCCCTTCCGCAGGGCATCTTGAAATATTGGCCCTCTAAAGTAGTGTTTTGGCCGCGCCACTGCGAGTAGAGTAGGTGGATGGGTGCCGTCCAGTAGCGAGCATGCATAACTGACGATGGGGACTTTCTTGTATCGTTCGCCGTCAAGGGGGGGGGGTGTTGAGAGGCATGGGAGTACATGGCCTTCGGCTCTTTGTGCCGCCTTATGGCCGCTACGTCAAGGAAGTGCATGTCGCGTGATATGGTGGTATTCTTGTCTTTGAAATGCTCGTCGCTCTCCTTATTTGAACCACACTCCTTGGAGCTAATGCATGTGCATTCACATGGCCGAGGTGGCTTGCCGAGTCGAGGGTCGTAGACTCGTAGACGGCGGGGAACGGCTCTCCGACGTGAAAGCACTGGTCTCATGCCGAACGAAAGGTAAAGGTCGTGTTTGAAAATAGCCTACCTTCAACGTTCAAATATACCTAGAGCGGGGGGAAATGTGTCAATGTTGTTATTTAGACTAGGATGTAAGCATATGAGACTGCTCCAGCGAGGCCGCTATGCAGGGCATCCACAGTATAATCACGCCAGCAATGATACCTCGGCGGCCTGCCTGAGTGTTCTCAGGGCTCGACAGCTTCCATGCTGCCCAGCGCGATGACGCCACTCCGAACGCAAAGTCATCATTGGAGATCGTGAATATCGCATCCGGTGACGGCGTTCACTGCCAGGAACAAATTGAACAAATGAGGCTGTAGTACTCACGGCAGGCCTCCATTAGCTCTTCTCTTCGGAAGAGGATGGACATAACGCGATGATCTTCTCAGTTTGCCCTCGGCGGGCCGCTCGCACGATGGACCCCACCGCGTGTGTTCAGAAGCATAGGTCGGCTTATTCATCGCGTTTGTACACTGAACGCTTCTGCGGTCTCACCGAGGGCGCAAGTTGCCAAAGATATCGCGCTTCCACTACACTGTATCAGACAAACCGAGAGAGTTGAATCTGATGCTGTCCTGGTAAAGATGATGGTCGAGAAAGACGCGCTGGCTCGGCGTAACTGCAACAACTTGGAGGGACTGAGGAAGCCGAATCGTGCCGGGCGTGGCACCGCCACAACATCAGTGGCGTTTCGGCGCTACTGAATGCAAGCCTCCTGGTCCCGACTCATAACTACCGCGAATGGCGACGGTCGAACGTTTGGAGTCACATAAAACATCCTAACAAGGCGCGGTATCTGGGACCTTCCAATATCACTGCGGCCCTCAGGTCGCAGCTCAACTCAAAATGCAGGCGCATTATGGCGGCAGAGGCTAGCGTTCCGCCCTCGGACATGAGGCTCAATAGCCTTCTCAGGCTGCTCAGTCGTCCCTTGCCGATGTGTCGCCGGCAGAGTCATAGTCGTAAGTTAGTACCCTGCTCATGTGGATATCTCGTCTGTGCTCAATATAGGCCGCAGGATTACCGTGACTACTGGGATGTATCCACATATGGATTGCGTGCCGAATCCCGATGGACCGAGTCGCGCATTCCTTTTGCCCCTGACAGCGAAGCTGATATGCTCCAGCTCTGGCAGCTGGGCGCCCTCGTGTGACCCGCTCATTCAGTGCCTAAGCAGCCCTTTGCAAGTATCAGCGTAGCAGTAGCGAGGCCGCTATATGTACGCAATGTCCCCTGATTCTAGGCGCACCCCTCCACTTCAATGTCCACTCTACTCCCCGACATCCCTTCACCGATTTCGTCGGATTCCTCGACTCCTTATATTTGGCATGGCACACTCGATTCATCCCTGGGGGCGTGGCTCTTGGGCACCTACTGTGGTTTGGTGTAAGTCTGTCTAGACGATATTCGACGTTGGCCCATTTTCTGACGGGTACGATTTGACAGTCTCTACGGACTCCTCGTTTATCAGATTTATCAATATCTCAGCCTCTATCCTAAAGACCCAGCAATCCTCAAGATATGGGTAAGTAGGATGTATGTGAATAGGGAACTGGACAAGGTTACTCATATCTGTTCAGGTCTCGGCAATACTGTGAGACACAACGGGCATCTGTTGGGATCGCTATCCAATACCCACTTATCTAGGCTTGTGGAGACTCTCAACACGGTGTTCACCGTTCATTCTTCGTGAGTTCATGAATCTTCATGCCCGAAATCTGTGGCAGATTTACGCGACAGCGAAGGTACTACTATCTCGTTACCTGGGGAGGGCGCTCGATAATATTCAACAAACCTCCAATATGGTGAGTGACGTCGTGGTCAGGCAGTGTAGCGACTACTGAAAACGCTTGACCCTTCAGGACTATGAACGTAGGCCTCTACCATTATAGCGAACGAGATCGACAGCAAAACCGCTACACTAACGCCACATTGTTCAGTCGATAGCGCTCACCGGGGTGCGTCATTCCGGGCTTGTATTATCGCAGCTCTTTATTGACTCCGTTCTCCGCCATAGCCTCTAGCCATTACTATATCGCAGGGGTAATGTGTACCGGTCTTGTTTTCCTGGGCATCTACCAATAAGTCGGATCGCATCAGGTTCTTCGCTCGCCGCGTATACATCAGTTAGTCGATTCGACGTGTTGCTCCGTGCTTCCGAGATTGAAACTCTGGGTAGTGGCACCACGATTTAGAATGGTGGTGTATGTCGTGGTGAGTGATCAATCGAAATAACCTCCTCCCAGAGCTTGACTCCCGCAGACCGTCCTGCTGCTAGGATTCTGCGGTATGAGTACCACACGGTTGCAAACTTGATATGCACTTATCATTAGAATTGGCCGATTCGCGCAGGTTGTTTCCTAGGTAAGCCTGAAATGATGTGTACGAGTAGACGATGCTGAAACCTTTGTCTACCATCAGCGTTGGCAGTCGAAGCGTAATGCCATCTTCACTCCGTCCACCGGAACGCCTGTAGGAAGCTGACATCGCCTGCGAACAGTTTCAAGGCCAAGAACTTCTTTGCGCAGTCACTTCCATTCTCTGTATGTTTCTGAGTTGCATGTGTCGTGCTTTCCCGATATAACCGGCGTGTACAGGGATATGTCGCTGCAGGAGTGGTCTGCATTATGGCGGCAGACATACAGCTCACGGCTGTACTCATTCACGTCCTGCGGCGTAGCCGTACTGGTCTGCGGCGGCGAGTGTTCTCGCCTGCGATCCCGGGAGGCCTGCGGTGGCTGATAGTAGTGATCACAGTACGGACTCGCTGATCGACTTACTCGTTCTGTATGCCGTCAGCACTGGTGTGTACTGCTTCTATCCCTCCGAAAGCGCACACTGATATGTCGCAGGGCTATTGAACTGGTAGGACAGCTTTGTTCCGACGCTTCCAGTGTGCGCCTTATAGCTTCGCTCTACAGCCTAGTGAACGTACTCGATCTCGCATTTGTAAGTGGTCGTTTATTTGTTGCAAGAGTATGCTACTAATGAGCATGGTCGCATTTGCAGGCACTATGTTTCCCAACTACCATGATCTACACGTCGTTCTCAATCGCGCTGACTAAATGTGAGTTCGATCCCGGTTTGTATGGACGGCTACTCAATTACAGTTACAGTATACGGAAACTCGTTCTTGACTGCGTGAGTAGTCTTGAAAGAACGCACCTCGATGGCCCTATTCATAGCGCTGCACGTACAGGCTGAACACGCGCCAATCCTTCGTCGACCGCGGGCTCGTCGGAGACACGATGTCGGCCGGGTACAGGCGGAGCAACGCGCCGCGCCTCAAGCTGTCCACTCTAGCCTTCGCGCCGCACCGCCTGTCGCTCTCACATACTACCGAGGTCTGTAGTTCTCTCGCGCACATCACCCGTAGCGTGACACTGACGAGTATTTAGTTGACCGCTGAGACGGATCCTACCCTGGGCACAGCGTCTCGCTCGAGCGGGATCGAGCTGAAGACCTTGTCGCCAGCCACCGAGAATGTCCAGCGGGAAGGTGTACGCGTTGAAGAGGGCGATAAGCCGCGTGGAGACCGAGAGGCGTTGTTGTCTGCCTGATGGTATGGGCCCCCGGCGAATGCGGAACGTTTGCTCTTGATGTATATATTGGCTTCGTTTCTGGACTTTTCGCGAACTCAGCGCGCGTTGTGCGCGGGATCATCTTATTTCTCTCTACACAGCTTTCCATGTCGCCGGTAACTAGAAGTGCAAGCGAGGGAATGGCTCGAACAAGGCTTCACACGAGCATCACTACGACAAGCCATATTAGTAGCCGATGCTCGCCGATTTGATCAAGTCCGCCGCCCTCTCCGCGATGGCGATCACAACGGCACAGGGATGCCCGGAGACCTGGTCCGGGAAGACGGACGCATCGACGACGCGGAGCGCCTGTACCCCATGGACACGGAGCTCGGAGTCGACCGCGCTCGTCTGTGGATCGGTGCCCATCCTAACCGAGGACGTCTGGGGCTGCGTGAGCGATGGACCGGGATGGGTTTGAGCGGTGTGAAGACTCACCGGGTGTAAGGCGGACTGCCCGGAGTTCTTGATGAATTCCTTGATCTCCTCGTCGGTGATCTATGTGGACGTTAGTTGAATGGCGACACCGAGAGCGTGTGGACGTACCTTGTCGGGGTCTGCGTCCCCGGGCCAGAAAAGACTGTCTTTGGTGGTGGTGGAGCGGAGGTCGAGGACATCCGACAGTGGCTTCGTACGCGCCAAGTGCAGCAGGAAGCGCACGGACTTGATCAAGATATTCAAGTCGCTCTCATCCGCGAGGTAGCTGCGAGTACGTGAGGCGTCGTCAGCCAGCGTTATGTTTGCTCTTCGGGCTCTGTGATGCGTGGCCGTACTCACTTTCCATCAATCAAGGGGTGGTCATACGGGTTCGAAGTACGGAGGCGGACCGCGCCGGAGCTGGAGGGTTTAAGCAAAAGGGAGCCCTGGAAACAGAGTCCGAGTTAGCCAATGTCCATCATGGAGGATGTGAGCGTACCACTGTGATACCGTATGTCCCTAAGGGAGGAAAGCCAAGACCCTGGTTGATTACCGTGAGTGGGACAAACATGAACTCGAGATCCGGGGAGCGGGGTGAGGAGCTCATGTCCTTCGTAGGAAGTGGAGGGCCAAGGGGCAGGCTGCGGAATCGTGTTCAGCACGGTACATGCGGACAGTGCCCCTTCCGCCAAGAGTGTGACTCACCCTTCGTCGTCCGAACGGATGAACATGCCGAGCTGGAAAGACAGCGAAGCCATAGGCCCGGTGCCCCAGAGTAGCCAACGCAGGATCGCAACGGCCGCATGGAAAGGGTTCTGCGTAAGGTGATCCCAAGTCCAGCCTTTGCGCGCCCGGAAAACAATCGCGCCTGCGGAGACGTGCTGCCAACAATGTATCCTTGGTCAACAATCGGCACCGGCACCGTAATGGGCGGTGAGTGAACATACGTCACGAAGGTTATCGCCGACAGCAGGGAGGTCTCGAACAATGGGAATGCCGAGTTTTGTGAGATGGGCCGACGGCCCTACGCCAGAGAGTTGGAGTATCTGGGGCGATCCAACGGCGCCTGCGCATATGATGACCTCTCGGGAAGCACCGACAGCGAAGCGCGGACCCTTCCGGCTCGCCGACAGCTGAACGCCTACCGCCTTGGGGGTTCCCTCTGGGGTTCGCTCGAACAGTACCTTCTCCGTGGTCACTGATATGGCTACCGTCAGGTTCGGCCGTTTGAGCACTTCGGATGTGAGATAGGCGGTGGCAGATGAGCTTCCTGCAGATAGAAGGTTCATATCGTTCTCCGTGATCTGTAGTATTACGAAGGCTTACTTTCGTGCTTCTCGTCAACGGCCGCAACGAATGGCCCAGCTCCGATGCTGCTATCAGGTGCGTTGAAGTCACTGCGAGATGCTCAATACTCAGAAGCTTACAAATAATTAGCGCCAAGTTCCACTCACTCGGGCAGGGGAAGGCCCAGGTTCTCCGCAGCTTCGAGAATCTTGGAACAAATAGGCTGCGCAGAAGCGGAAGTGTGAGGAAGTGTTGTGGGGGAACGCATCGCTTAGCACTTACAGCAGTGGGCACGTGTGTATGGACCCACGGGCCATCGCTTCCCTGGTGCGAGGCGTCTATCGCGTGGGCTGCGCGAGGTACGTATCTCTGCGCCTTCAGGAAGTATCTGCATGATAACAATATGAGTTAAGGGACATTCCGTACGATGCGAGGTGGAAGAAGTTGGAACTCACTTTTTCAATGATTCGTACCCCCAGCCCTGTGCACCTTGACGCTCCCAGTCATCGAAGTCTACACGGGTCGCGGATGAGCACGTACACGCAGTACGCAGGTTCGTGAAACGTCAGCGCACCTGCGGGATCACAGCGGTGATAGATCATAGCATTCATTGAGCTATGAGCAGTAAGCGTCCGAGGCATGCGCGGAAGTTTGACGAATCGCCTACCTGGTACCTCCAAGCATCTTTCCCCGAGGCCAGTATATAGAACGCCCATTAAACGCTTTCTGTGGCCTACGTGATTCGATTATCAGTCATTCAGCGCAGCTTGAGCGAAATGGTACCAACGTGGTTTGGTAGTTCCAATCCAACACCGTCTTAAACAGCTTGGCGAAGGCAAGAGGAATACGCGTGAATAGGTTCTGCTCATGGCTGCATGTACAGTTGCTGATCAACCATTCAAGATAACAGATACACATTCTGAGACATACCTTTGCCCTGCCTCGATGAGGAGAACTGTCGTTTCCGGGTTCTCAGAAAGCCTTGACGCTAGAACACACCCTGCAGTCCCTAGAAGGAGATTGGTGTTGGAGGAATGCGTTACAATACGCGAAGGAATGTACTTACCCCCTCCGACGATCACGTAGTCGTACGTGCGCCACCGCGTCGTGTCATCACCAGCGACCAGACTGGATGCGCCGGGATTGTGTGGTGTGGCAAAAGATGAAGGGTTGGTGACGAGGTACTTGGATGACGTATGACCCATAGTATTTGAAGTCGGCCAACAGCACAGAGTCGCTGTCGTGGGAGAGGATCCTGAGGGTGGTCGTGGCCAGTGCCTGGTTCGGTGCTCCGCTACCGAAGTCGGTTGAAGGATGGGAACATGGGCGCACAACGCAACATCCCACGATGGCCGTCTTATGGGCGGATGTGTGTCCGAGGCGCTTCGCCTAGGCCTTGAGCGTCACCGCTATCGACTGAAACCATCACTAGATTAGATTCAAAAGCCGCGTATAAATATGTACGTGACGTTTCGAGAGCTAATGGTGAAGCCTAAGTACTCACAGATTGAAGGTAAGAGCGCAGAGACCACGTTTGTCGGCGGTGAGTGAGCAGTGTCCGATTCCCAACATAGCACGACGCTCCAGCGACACTTATGTTGGCCTCGTAGCAGCATGTAGTAAGTATCAGGCACTTGATACCTTGAGCGCTGACGGGTTGTCGACTTGGGCACCATTCGGAGATGGCGGATACTGTAAAGCGGATCAATAAAATGCGCCAGGCCGCAGCACAGTGCCTGCCGCCCATGATGGAATACGCGTCCGAGCATGAACACCTTCGCACACGACATGTGCGACCTACCGTGACCTGGAATTGTAGGCGCATGAGAATTTGTGATGGAGCCGAAACAGAAGTGTACTTACTGGGAGGGGGTGGCGCCAAGTTGCAGTCAAATCCGCTCCTGGCCCGCCGAATACCCAAGGCGGCGGGATGGATGGGAGCCCTAGCATATGTAAGTCAGCGCGTGTATCACAACGGCCATATCGGAGGGACGAATCGCCGTGTGCCCAAGACTTTTACCAATGCACGGCTTATGGATGCCAGGGTGTACGGCCCTCATGCCACACATGTGCATCCGTCCAGTGTTGCTAAGGCTAACGATTGCATTACGGAAGCTCTGAATATTCAGTCTAAGCTCTACCTCACGCTATAATCAAGAAGGGGAACATCGGCTTGCTAGGGAAAGAGTTGACCTAATCGTCCTGCAAAGTGATGCCCAACTCCTCTGCAATGATCATCGCTGCCTTCTCCCCGATGAGCACCGCGGTAGAGTACACGTTCTGTTGGCAATGGCGGCGTCAGATATGTTCATCATCCCACGACGTGCTCAGTGCAAACTCACCGCGCCGACGTTCCCGGGACAGATAGATGCGTCTGCACAAAAAGCGGCATGTCAGACCTGTCAACTGGGCGAACCGATGTCCGGCTAGTACATACCCGTGACTTTCAGGCCTTCCACGCCATATACGTTCAGCTTCGAATCTACAACGCCGCCGTCCTCGCGCTTCTTCATGGCACACGTCCCGATCTGCCATCATATAATCGTCATCAGCAGGGTGTAGACCATCGAAAAGCCACAGCCCCAGCTGGCGTCGACTTACGGAGTGCCATGCGGTGGCCACAACCCGTCTTATAAACGCTTCGAGTGCCACCTCATCCTCGGCGGTGTACTCGATGTCGGGTGCGGTCACAGGTACGGGTCCACTTCTCGGCCCAGTAGCTGCTTTGCTCGAAGGCGCGAATACCGGGTGGCTTGCTACGACCTCACCCCGGTACGACGGCAGGCGGCGAGCGAACTCGCGAGAGCGCTTGTAACCCCACTTGTGCAAGGTCATCTCTTCGGGCCTGCGGGTGAGACGTGAGCGCAGTACACACGTCGGGTCTGCGGAATGACGCACGAGTCCAGGTACCCGGGATGGAAGTCCAGCGGGGACTGCACATCATCCGCGGACGTGATGTGAACGTGTCCGAGGGACATGGGATATTGGATATACCACCCAATGCTATAGCCTTTCTTGACTGATGATTGAGAGCGGTCGCCCAGGAACCTGCGCAGGGACAGTATGCATCAGATCGTGGATGCCGCGACGAGTATGTGATGCAGCGCAGGCTTACATCGACATCGTCCCCATCCAGAGCACAGGTTTGTCCGGAGCCGGGACGTAGAACTCCTGCCAACGCTGGCGGAACTTCTCCCCCAGTTGGCTCAGTTCAGCCTCATTGGGGCGCATTTTCACACCAGCATCGAGGCCGCTGAAAAAGGCCAGTAAGCGAACAGTACAACAAGAAGCAGTGCCATATTCTTACTTGTGAGCTATCAACCCGCTGCCCGTCTCCTTCCACTCTTTCGTCCATTCTACAACGTGATGAGAATGTGTGAGCGGTGTCGTTCAAGATCACTCACTCGCGATCTCCGCCTTGTCATCGGTCACAATACCATCCAGGGTGTGAACGTCGTCCGCCGCAACATATGGACCGAAGATAACCTGGTGGTCTGACCATCGTGTATCAGCCTGTGATTTCGTCCCGCAAACCTGCACATCTGACCTTGATAACTCTCGCCCACCCCAGGCAGATCGATGATCTGCTCGACTCCTACCTTCGCAAGCGCTTCTTTGGAGCCTACGCCAGAGCGCTCGAGAATGGCAGGTGATCCGAACGCCCCAGCAGAGATGACGACCAACCGCCGTGCTGTGGCCGTAAGTACCTCCGGTTTGGCATCGGGATTGAAGCGGCTGTTCGCAATGTACTCCACACCCACTGCGCGTTTCCCTCTGTAGACTACTCAGCACTGGAAGGCGGGACCAGAACGCGCAACACTCACTCGAAGAGAATCTTCTTCACATCATACCCGGTGAGAATCCGGACTTGGTCTTCCCGGAAGTCCTGGTTGTAGATGTAATGATGCGGAACGTCCGAGCGCGTCCCGGTCTTCGCATCTATCCATCTGCAAGTAATTGTTCTAGCTCAAGCGCAGGACGGATAGAAGCACTCGGTGCTTACTTCTGCCAGCGCTGTGCAGATAAGACGCCGCCAGTCAGCCTACGGATTGAAATGACCACCAGCCAAGAGGTACCCACGCCATACTTGTCGCACTCGAACAAGCCATTCACATCGTCCGTCTGACCACGCGTCTTGTCGTACTGCGCCGCGACATCAAGGAACTCCTTCCCCGTTTCGGTGAAGAACCCGCCCTGCGAGATCTTGAGCGGACCGGAGTAGCCGTGCGTGGGCTTTCCCGGTTCGACTTGATACGTCTCGCACTGCACAGCACATAGAACCACGCGTAAGCGCATTCAAGCGGCACCGAGCCCTGTTCCGCCGACGACGCACCTTGCGAAGCAGCGGGAGAAGATCCGCGGAGCCCCAGCCTGGGTTGCCGTATACGTTCTCCCAGTCGTCGTAATCGGAGGCCGAAGCGCGGGTATACATTGTGACTAAGCGCGACTGCTATCAGGGATACGTGAGGTGAGAAAAGAAGCAGGGCGACGCACAGTTCACGCTCGATCCGCCGCCCAAGCACTGACCGCAGGGCACGATGGGCGCGCGACCGCCAAGCGCAGCGCTCTCCCTACCGACCTGGAACTTGACCGTCGTACTGTCTGGACGCAGGTGGTGGAGGTAGTGTGCGGGTTGGATGTGGAGGGGGTCGCCGCGGGTGGGTGGGCCAGATTCGATGACCAGTATGCTGAGAGAAGGATCGGCAGCGGCCAAACGTCCGGCGATAATACAGCCACAGGTGCCACCTGGGGGAGGATGAGACACGGTCAGTGAGTGGGAATCGTAGAAGCCACAGTGAGAAGGTACTCGCCTCCCGCGATGATAATGTCATACGTGGCTTGGGTCATGAGGAAAGTAGAGGGTTGGGGCGACGGTGGAATGATGAGGGAGAGTGCACTGACAATCTGTCATGTCGTGCCGGTATTTATAAGGTGGGCCGGGGCAGTCATCGCATTGCACGGTTAGGTGCTTGACGCAGCTGGCGTCTGGCAAAACCAGAACCTGAAAAGCCTCCGAGAGGCCTGAACGGATCGGGAATGTGATGCCGTCACGGAGATAGGTGTGCATAGCCCTGAAAGAAGGTGAGCTACCCTCAATGACGAGACAATGATAGCCTGGTGAAACGCTAAATCTGATGAGGTCCGGCATATGGTGACACCACGGCTTTCGCCCATAGCGGCGGCCGCGAGTTCTGTTAGCGAACGGACGCCTTGTTCGAATACTCCGAGTTCGTCGCAACCCACGCGGAGCCATATCGGTAGCGCACCGCGTGAGCCCACATATGGAGCGTCATTCGAGCGCTCGTCAGGGTCTACAGAGATGTGCGCATCGCGCGCGCGACCTGAGCGGACAACGCGCACGATGCACACTTACGGAAGTGAAGAGTACGTGAAGGGCATGTTACGCACATCATGTTTAGGGTGCCTGCACTGCGGTCAACGGGGCGGTCGAGGTGTCGGTCCCGACCAGCAATACCTAAGCAGAAGCAGTAGCGCACGTGTTGGCCCCAGGCGGAGAAGAAGCCCGTCGACGTAGATCATCCTCTGAGGAGTCGGCCGGGTACGGGTTTCTAGGTTGATCCATCTTTCGTCGGAAGAAGTCGAAACATGACCGTGGTTCGGCGCGCGAAACACTTTGACGTAGTGGAGAGGCTGCATGCTGTAATCCTGCTGAATACGTCGTCGATGGACACTCGCAGGACGTTCATTCGAGCCGTCCAGGTGATTCGAACGTGCGGCCGTAATCGGCGCGTCCTCGTGCGAATATGTATTGTACAAGGGCCCCACAAAACGTATGCGTACGACAGAAACTGTGAGGACCAGGAAAAAGGGTTAGCAAATTTTCATACTCGTGCAGTCGGTATCCGTAGAAGCGACTCACCCTCAATCTAAGCAGATAGCACCACTATGACTTCGGGAACGACGCATAACATAAACTCGGTGAAGCATACCTAACCCGGATTTCCGGGTCTCATCACATTGCGGAGGAAATACTGTAGAGATCAGACCGTAGCGGCGCGTCACAGGTCACAGGGACCTCCGCCTCGCCGCTATTGGCCCCTCGGTCACTGGTCACCGAGACCGCCGCCGCTTGTGACCAAGGTACCGTACACCGTAGCGCCGGCCGCCGCTGGCGCGGCGGCGGGTTTGGGTGTCACATTCGCCGCTACGGACGGCGCCGTCACAGGTCGCCGTGGACCCCGCCGCTCCGCCGCATCGTAGCAAACCTGTCACACCCAGACCCGCCGCCGCTACGGTCTGATCTCTACAGTACAAGGTTCCTCGCGATTCGATCTACGGCAAAGGCTAAGGAAGAGCAAGAGATGTGCTTTAGCTTTGGCATGCTGCACGCTGTAGTCGAACTGAGACTGTTCAGCTGGGTACAGCCACATAGTCAAAATCGTTTGGCGACTTTTCCGATAGTTCGCAGTACGGGCGTTGTGTGGAAAAACCGGTGGGATATGTCGTGCTTCCAGCTGCATGTGAGTTGCAGGCGTGTGTTTTGGTAGTGTAGCCTGCGAGCTACCACGGCGTAGCACTAGTCGGACGATGGAACCACGCAAGCATCCACGAGCGGCGATGCCTCGCGCGTTGCGATTCCTAAAAGAATCAACGTTTGCCAACTCCTCCTCCTCCAGGCTAATGCATTTTGACTGAGGACTTGTATGCGCATACGGTCGCCTTGAGATGTTGTCGTGCAGATGTGCGACGCTCGCGTCTAGAGAGAACTTGAAAATTAGTGTTCTCTGGCGTGCGTGGACGAAATCGTGTAGGAGACTCATCTTCTCTACACGAGCATAGATCCATGAATATGAGGCACAAAGACGCGGTAGCAGACATGCATATACCGATAGTGCACACATATACCCATTGCCCAGGTACGGGCCCAATGTGGAGCCTCTCTACCTCCCCTACCCTCCCAAAAATTGAGAACAAGAATATATGAATGGACAGCACCGGTCATGGCGATCTGTTAGATGCGATGTACAATGTCAGAAGGATGATATGGCGCATCTCTTGACTTCCGACGTTGTTCTTGCTCCCTGATGTACAGCGCACCGACGTCCGATATGAATGACGGGAAGACTGGAGAGATCAGTCTTGAGCTTCCCAGAGATGTTTTATAGCAAATCTTGCCATCCAAGGAGCCACAAGGATACACTGGGGTACCGAACGGACAGCAGAGGGACGGTAGAGTGGATTACGAAGGAGAAGGCAGCTGCGCTCAGAGTGACAACTAGTGGCGTCGCGTATAAGTTGTAAGCTGAGGTCGTAGACACCTTAGGCAAGGCACTAAGACGTAGGTATTAAATATCAGTAGCATAACAAAGAGCATAGTAAAGCAGTGTAATGAGACTTACAATTCGGGCCTAGATCTCCGCGCTCGAATGTGAACGACTTGAACTCCGCCTCTTCCTTCCCCCGCTCTCGTCTTGTTTCCGCTCCCTCCGCCGTCGCGGACGCCGTGCTCACCGATGGCGACGTCGAGCAAGCAGAACTCACGGTTCTCGTCCCTGCGGGTGTTCAAGTTCGCTGCTGGCTCGAAACCACCCCCGCTCCCTCCGAAAGACCCCTTTCGCCTCCCCAATCCTTCCCTTCCTTCCCTCGGCAACTCTCTCTCTCCAGACTCTCTTCCCTCTCAACCTGCTACGCCGCTATCGGCCCAGTATGCGACTCTGCTCAGGAGCCCATCCCCATCACCGTCCTACGCTCCCAGCACTAACACCACCGTCTCCCCTCCATCCCTCTCCGCCTCTCCCGAGTCCGCTGGCTCTCGCAAGGGTCTCTTCAAGTTCTCCTCGTTCAGCAAGCGTCCCAAGACTCCCAAAACCGCCGAGTCAGGCTACTCTGCAGCGTCCGAGTCCTCTCACCCCCCGGAGCCTCATCCACCGGAGCCATCAGATGACCCCTCCATATCCATGCCATGGAACTTTCAGGTGAGCACCGCTGTCCGTTTACCGCGTATTACGGCTCAAAGAACTTCTCGTAGCACAACATACATGTTGACGAAGGGTGAGTGCACACTGCTGGCTGTCCTTCTGCCAGTAGACTATCTCCGTGGTATCCGCTCGTAGGAAGCCTGCGGAGCTGGGAACATCTCAGATTTGATGTGGCACACGCGTTTGGCGACATGAGAGTCACGTATCCAACACTCATGGGCAAATTTGTCTACGAAAGCGTACCCATTAGGCGATCAAATTATTGTTCGTGTGGACAGATCCCTGACAAAAGTCGGGGAGCAGTGTCTCGGTTTCGTTACGGGGATTCGTGCCACGCTTTTAATGAAGGGGTAGAACCGGCAGCAGTCGACTCGGGTTTTGGGGACCAACCAATTGACGCGTTCTGACCTCTTTGCAGCTTTGTAGGTCTACCGCCAACATGGTCCGCGTCCTTGGCCGCGGCTGGGTTCACTGAAGAGGAGATTGCGTCGATCCAAGCAAAGAGGGCAGAGTCTCGGTCACGCAGTACGCGGTCAATCTACTCTCTCAATGCTGGTCGTTCCTCCTCCCCATCTGGCACCACCCGATATCCTGGATATGGGAACCAACCACGCGCAGGCTCTCTCCGCCGAGACCAGTCTGAAGCATCTCTCTCCCAGGTCTCGCTAGCGAGCAGTCAGCGTTCGTTCAGCTCGCGATCTCATCTCCGCAAGGTCTCTGCATCCTCACGCGACCACTCAGAATACTCATCACATGTTGAGACTGATTCACGACGAGGGGCTCCTAACACCCGACCTCCACCACCCTCACATGCTTTCACATATCCTCAGCTGCACTCGCAGAGTACACCCCATCTCCCGACACATCATCATGGAGGCTCTATGACCAGGCTACCACCCCCAGTGCCGCCGCCACCTGCTATCTCCGTAACATCCTCAGACAGCTCCTCTAGCTCGGCCCTTTCAGAGAAACAACTCATGGCCCGAAATGCTCCGCAACGCTCATTCCATGTCGCTAACGAGTCCCTTGATTCCGCGGGTGCACACTCGCCACCGCCGGCCTATATGTCGCCGAAGAAGGAGACTTCGATGTCGCGACCGGACGAAGACTTTAGCCTCCCACCCGCCATTGTTCAGCCTACTTCTGGACCAAGTATCACAGTAAGTCAGCACCGAAGACCGTCCACCGATTCTTCTAGCTCTGGCTCGCACGGTCAAGGCTCCACCTCTCCGGTACTGCCGATACCTCCACGTCTCTCGTTCCACCAGGACGACCTCTCTTCCTGGACAGAGTCTCTGTTTTCCTCGATACCAACTTCGGTTACGCTCACACCACCGAAGCCAACCCCGAAGCCTGTACCAACCAGGTCCTTCACGTCGCCTTCGCTGTCGAAGGTCGTTGCTGCAGGCAACAGCACACCTCCCCGCGTGGCCTCAGCCCGCAGGCGTGACTCCCCGTCTCCTGCGCTGCGACAACTCCCTCCGCAGAAACCGCCGCCACGACAGGAGCCGCCTTCACGGGCCGCTCCCACAGGCGCTCTCCCTCCGCCACCAGTGGAAAGTAGGAGTACGCTTCGACAGGAGCCTGCGGGATTGATGTCAATTGTAGACGCCCCCAGGCTATCCGTGTCTTCGGCGACCCCAGACTCATCTGCGGACTTCTCGACGGACTCAACGTTGTGGTCGCCGGTTCTGGACGAGTTTCCGCCCATTCCGCACACAAACGACCCGGAGCAGTTCGACCTGCATGGCATGGCGCTCGCACGCGACAAGGAGAACCGCGACTCGGGGCTGTCGACAGTCACAGTCACGCCTGCCACCATTGCCACAGCGGCGGTCGCGCGCAGCGCTCGCGGGAATGTGATCGTCTCGCCTGTCCACGCTACAGACGACGGCCGCGCGAAAACTACGCCGCTTGCGCAGGACGTGGAGGACACGCGGCCGCACTCCCCGAATAGCGCAGAGTCGCACTCCAGTGCCTCAAGCACTTCCACGACAGCGTCCCTTTCTATGTCCATTGGCACCGAGTCCGCATCCTCGGACTCACGGCCGCAGACGCTCACGACGGAGACGCAAGACTGGCGGTTACCGGGTGGGAAGCCACGAAGCTTGGCGTACACCGAGTCGCCCGAGCCGTCCCCGAGGGCGGCGTCCTTCGCGGAGCGCGACGTCTTCACGGTGTCTGTCACTAGTGAAGGGCGGGAACAGGATGTCGAGATTGCGGCGGGCCGCCGCCCGTCTATTGTGATAGACCACTTCCTCTCGGCGACGGCTGCTCCCGACAACAAGCCTGTATCCCCCGTGTCACCAGCCTCAGCCAAGTCACCCTCGCCAATGTCGCCCGCTCCACGCTATCCCGGTTGGCTGTCTGCCGTTGTCGCGCCGCTCAAGTCCTTCATTAACGATCAGGTCGACCCGCGAGACTTGTACGCAGACTTGCGCGAGATCGCGGAGGGCGAGAGCGGCTCCGTATTCGCGGCGCGCGTTCTGGACACCGCATGGTCGCCGGAGAAGCTCCAACCCGGCTCGTTTGTGGCGATCAAGAATGTGCCTATTCTCCCGTCGGGCTCACCGAAGATCGACGACCTGCGCCGGGAGCTGACGATGCTGAAGGGATTGTCTCATGTGCACGTCCTGACACTGGACGCGCTGTATGTGGACCTTGTGGAGGATTCGCTGTGGATCCGCATGGACCTCATGGAGCGCAGCCTGGCAGACGTGATCGCGTATGTGGATGAGGGTGTGGTGATTCACGAGAAGTCGATCGCGCGGATCGCCCGAGACGTGCGTTCTTCTGTTCTTCGAATGTGGTGTTTTTATTGACGATGTCTGCGTAGGTTTTGGAGGCGTTGGACTACCTACAGTCCGAGGGTATCGCACACAGGGACGTACGCTCGGACAACCTTTTGGTGAATGTGGAGGGGGAGGTCAAGCTTGCGGACTTCTCGAGTGCGGTGCAAGTGAGCCGGCAGTCACCCATGCGGACCGACCCCGCAGGTGTTGCATACTGGCAAGCTCCCGAAGCCCGGAGGTAAGCTTTAGAGTTCTCATATCACGAGATGTTGCTTATCATGCGCCTTGGCGACAGTGGTCCGTACAACGCGCTCAAGGTCGACGTCTGGTCCCTCGGGGCAACTATCTGGGAGCTCGCGCAGGCGGAACCTCCCTTCAGTGACCTCACTGACCCGAGGCAGTTCGGAGACCAGTGGCCCGAGCTCAGCCAACCTGAGATATACTCACGATCTTTCCACGATTTCTTGAATTTATGCTCCAAACCAAGCTCTTCACGACCGGAACCCCACGAACTGCTCAACGTGAGTTCCCTTTATCCTCCGTTTCCCCGCGCAACTGCTCACTTCGGCTTCAGACATCCTTTATACGCAACGCCAGCGGGCGCCAGGCCATCGCGGACTTGCTGGGCGACTGTCGGGCGATCGAGGAGCGCATGTCCCGGCGGCAGAGCGCCGACTCGACGGGGACGGTGTCGCGGTCATAGCATAACCTATTTTCTATATACCCCACCCGGCTAATTATCCCCCTCGCTCGCTCTGTGGACATTGTCGATCGTTCGTGTTTAGTGTAGTACAGCTATGCTTTGCTTCTGCGACTCCTACTAGAGGCGTGCTGTGTGTCGTTTAGACCGCTAAACTGCTCTATTTGCGTGGCGTTGAGCGTGTAAGCGCTTGTGTGCTCAGATCGACCGGGAGAAGCGGCCCGGATGAGCGTTTGGTTAATGATCTGACAGATCTGAGATTCGAGTGATCGAGCATGCTAGACGCCCAAAAGTCCAAATTTGTGAAGGCATCACTCGCCTTCCTCAGCTTTACGCTTTACCTCTCTCCTCACACTCTCCGGGACCTCTGTTTCCTCTAGATTCTGCTCTGGGATACAGGAATAGGCCTCGCAAAAATGGTCTCTTCTTTGGCCGAGCAGCTCGCCAAGAGCGCGTCGCTGAACGCGAACCTGCTCAACGAAAAGGCCCGCAAGTTAGTCCAGTCCGAGTCCTACCTCTTCTCCCCGAAGGAGGCGAGGCAACACGACCTCGAGTCTCTCCACGCGCTAGGGGTCAACGGCTTTCTCCAGCTCAGGTCTCTGCAGCCGACTATCGCGCCGTTCGAGCAGCAGCTTTTCTCGGACGCCGCGAAAGCTTTGGACAGGACGCTGCAGTCTGCGGAGCAAAATGCGAAGCTCGATGCGGCTATTACTGCGTTCTTGCCGCTGCTGGGGCCGTTCTTGCTAGACGCGCCAACGGGGAAGGTTTTGGAGTGGCT
The DNA here is from genome assembly GCF_000271585.1 of Trametes versicolor FP-101664 SS1. Lineage (NCBI taxonomy): Eukaryota > Fungi > Basidiomycota > Agaricomycetes > Polyporales > Polyporaceae > Trametes > Trametes versicolor. Next base: position 918,623 of record NW_007360328.1, read on the forward strand.
TGTGCGTAGATTCAGGTGAGTAGAACATGTACTCTTAACTTTGTGATGCGATTGACATTGCGTCGCAGGATACACGAGTTCAATGTAGACGCTATTGTGTCCTTGTTCCTGCCATACCACGAGACACCGCATTTCATCAAAATGGTGTCCATCTTGAACATCAAGTATGTACTTCTACCACCTCGCGCTCATTTTCCCTTGCTGAACAACTTCACCAGAGACCGCTCCCCCCTCCGGTTCCTACAAGCATACAAGACCACCGCCACGCCTCTTCACCGCTCTCTCCTCATCACGGAGATGCTCAAAACGCTGGAAGTGGCACGCTTCGTGTCCCGCATCCTCCCTACTACTCTGCAAAGCCACTGTGCGGGTATTCATCGTGCTCTGATCGCATTCCACACTGGCCTGCTGCTAGAGTTTGTAGCCAGGAGTAAGGCACTCGATGAAAATGCGATGGCAGTCCTTCTGCCCGCAGCGTTGGAGCCTCTTCAGACTGCGAGCAACCCGGACGCAGCGGTGAAACCTACACTTCTGCAGGAGTCTATAGTGCGTGTCCATTTGCTACAGGTCGTCAATCTTTGCTCATGTAATACAGCTCGGGAGTTATCTCGTTCTGGCAGCCATTTCGCAGAAGACGCACCTCACTGCCAACGCTGTGAAGTCTATTCTGGTTGCAGTCGCGGAATGTGCGGAGCGTGTCTTGCCGAAGCAGCTGGTCCGGACACTGGTCTCTGTCTGCGCGCCACAAGAGCAGCTCGATCGTATGTCGAGCAGTGTCATCAAGACCCTGGTCGCTATCCCGTAAGCAAAAATGTTTTTTCAAATGTTCGTGTCGTAAAGCTAATACGAAATGCACGTTAGCAACATCGAGTCTGAACTGATCAGTGCAATGGCATGGGTCGGAGCAGAAAAGCTCCTCATTCCGCTGCTCGACAGTCTCCTGACTCAGTGAGTTTTGAGCCGTTACCGTCGCGCTACATATAACTGATACCGAGCCAGGCCTGACGACTTTGATGCTTTCGGTATCGTGGAGGCCGTAGTCACATCGCCCGTCCTTATCAGCGTTATTGCACGCTCTACTGCTTCAACACTCATCCAGCAATTCTCGGAGGACGAGGATGCGGTTACTGATGTGTCCTCCAAAATACGTCAGCTGCTCTCGCATCTCCACCAGCGCCATCCGAAAGCGGTGGAAGCGGCTTCTGCTCTCATTATCGAGGAAGACGACTCCAAGACTGATGCGGTTGAACAGCTTATCCTCTCCTTGTCCGTCGTAAGTTGTTCACAGCATCGGCGCATGCCAGTCGCTTACACTCGTGCAGTCCGCAGCGGGGCCTTCCAGCGTTGATACCGAGGCTGCTACCTTGCTCGTTGGATCCACCAATGCGGATTCCGCCATCCGTACACGTTCAGTGCGGGATCTCTTGGCACGTCTATCCAATGATACACCGGCAGAGGCAGAGCTGGTATGTCCATTTCGGATTCCTGTGGCGCTCCCATGCTTACTAGATATACAGCGGTCTATTTCTTCAGCGCTCTTGCTTCGCATACAGGACACAGACGCTTCCGTTCTGAATGCGCTCTACACGAGTGCTCCAGAGGTTGCTCTCAGGGTGTTTCTCGCTGCCACACCGTCACCGGCAGGCTATCTTGACGCACTGAAGCAAGCCTTGCACGGATCCAGCGCGAAGCCATCTCGCGATGTCATTCGTGCCCACCTCTCTTTCCTGCTCACCCGTTTCCTGCCCGCATTCATTGCCCGGGGGCAAGATGCGGAGGCTAGCCGCGAAACCTTGCGGCACGCTTCGGTCGACATTCTCCTTCCCTTTCTCCTCTACACGAAACCACGGATGAAGACCGCACAGGCCGTGTGGGAGATTCTACAAGCAGCTGAGGACGCTGGGACCGATCCAGCGATATTCGAGCTTCTCGGTGGATGCGTGGAAGCTGTCCGGTGGGAACAGCAGCGTGCTGGGTTGGACGCGAAAGAGAAGAGCGGCGACAAGGAGAGCATCAACGTGGGCCTCCTGACCAAGATCAACATCGCAGTGGCTGCGAAGATCGCAGGTGCGTGTTTTATCGTTAGCACCGGCGGCATCGTTTGACGTTCTGCACAGACAATATCATTGCCTCGAACTACTATCAGCAGCATCTGGACAGCTTGCTCGCGAAGCTGCGCGACGACAACCACCATGCACGCGCCCTTGTTTACCTGGTTGCTCGAGTGCTACTTAGTCGTGTAGGAGGCGAACAGCGCGTGGACACTGCATATCGCGTCCTACATGCAATGCAGCTCGAGACATTGGAGGGTATGGGAGACTTCATGCGCGGCATCGACGACGTCGCAGTTGTAAGCCTTCCAACCACCCTGCCGCTCTTTACCCTCACTGACAGCAAATTTGTCGCAGTATCTGAGCGACACCAGCGTGGGAACTGCCGTGGCGCTCAAGCCAAGCAGCTTGAACACCCTTCATCGTCTGCAAGTCGCATTGCTTTCGGTGTTCCCCAACATTTCTCGTCCGAATGGTGCGCGTATGGACTGGTTGGCGGAGTACTCGGGTTCGGTAGGTGCAATCAGACGACAAACTTTGCATCAATCTCATTCTTCAGCAGACGGCCGGCGCACCGGCAGCGCGCTATGTGACAGTTCTACGGGATGTATACCGCCTGAGCAACTCGTCGGCACACCTCGCGGTTCTCTCCACCCATCTCCTCTGCATGCTCTTCGCCAACCTCGGCGACGACGCCCTCGCGTTCCTCACTGGCGTGTGGCTCAACGCCGGTTCCCAGGACGAGGACGCGCAGTCGCACATCCAGTATGCGGCTCTCAAGCACGCGGCAGCCTTCCTCGAAGCGCATGTCGTAACACAGCGCACGATTGACTTCCAGACTGTGTTCCCCGCGATGCTCGTCATGCTACAGAGCCCTGACGCGAGTGTGCGCGAGGCTGTCGCGCGCTGCATCGCGGTTGTTGTCAGGCTCTCTTCGGAGAAGGAGGCAGAGGCGGTTTACGCATTCGACGCTATCTACGGTGCAGACTCCGGTGAGTGTGCACGGGATTGACCCCTTATGAAGATAAATGGACAAGGCTAACAGTGTGTCTAGCCAAACTGCAGTACCTCGATTGGACGGACTTCCAACGCTATGTCTACGCGATTGGGGAGACCAGGGCAAACTTGGAGCACGATCCTGATTACCTGCAGACGTTCCACAAGGGGCACCTTAGCCACTCGAAGACTGACACCAAGAAGAACGCTGGGTACGTGCCTACGAACAATCTAACGGGCGGACACGGTTGTGCTCACTCCCTATGTAGCTACAGGCAGCGCGTGCTGTGCTACCTTTTATCCCACGTCAACAGCTGTCCGCTTCCCAGTGTCAAGGTCGCTTTGTTGCGAAGCCTTGACAGCGTCTCGAACGAAGTGAAGGCGCAGATATTGATGCCGACCATCGAAGGCCTAATCAGTGAGCAAGGATTGCAAGATGTTGCAGCTGTCAAAGCCTACCAAGACCTGGCGACCTACGCTGTGTCCGCGTTCGATGCGTCAGCGACCGCCGATATCAACGACCAGGAAAAGCCTGTTTGGGCTCTTTACGAGAAGGTGTTGCTCGCGTCACTCAGAAATGGTATGGCGATCTCGATCATTTGGTCAGCGAAAGTCTCTAATGAGTATAATCAGGTAACTGGGAACGGCCTCGCGCAGCATTACTCCACCGCTTGCAACACGGCTTGTTTGTCAAGCTCTCTGTAGAGCGCAAGGTGCAGCTTTGCCAAAGCCTACTGCGTGCCGCAGTCGAGAATGAGACCTCGGTGAGCAACTTCCTTGGACCTTCTTCAGCAACGTCGCTGACAGCATTATTTCAGGGCCTCGTCTGCAAGAAGCTTCTTGCAAGCATGTTGACGGACGTGTCTCTCATCATCCGCTTGCTTGTCGCACTCCAGCCGAGCGGTGAGGATACGACGCAACCCGCAACAAAACGGGCTCGTGTTGAGAAGTAAGTGAACACCTCGAAAGGACGACCTCCATGCTTACAAATATCTCGCAGATCTGCTACTAGTGCGCAGACTGAAGAGATCGCAGCACTTGCTGCCCTTGCGGAAGTCCTGAGTTCCGTCCAGATCGTCGGCTCCCTGGAGCTTGTGTCTTGCCTGCTCGAGACACTCAGCAAGGTCACGCACACCGTTGCACCCGACGCTGCAGATAAGCGATATGTCGAGCAGCTCATCATGTCCGCAGTCGAGAACGTGGTACAACAATTCCCGGTAAGTCCAAAAGTCACATGCGCAAGTTTCAATCTAACTCATCATGTTAGGCGGCGACCATTGTCCCTCCGGGTTCGATCCGTGTAGACACCCTCGTCGAAATCCTCCGCAGTACGTGCTCAGTTGTAGACCCATGTATTCAGTGTACTGACGATGTCATAGCATCGGAGAACCCGCAGTCCTTCCACCAGGCGTCGTTACTCATGGCAAGCCTTGCCCGGATCGCACCGGATGCCGTACTGCACAACGTCATGCCGATCTTCACGTTCATGGGCTCAAACGTCTTTCACCGAGACGATACCTACAGCTTCCAAGTGGTACAGAAGGTTAGGACACCCGAATTGAACGCCGCTACTGCAAGACTGACTCTTCGACAGACTGTCGACAGCATTGTGCCGGTCATGGTTGCCTCGCTCAAGGAGAAGCACGGGACAGGAATGGATCTCTATCGTGCCGCCCGAGAATTCCTGCGTGTGTTCACAAGCGCTGCGAACCACATCCCCCGCCATCGGCGCGTCAAGTGCGTACTGTCTGTACCTTTAGTTTTCGCCGTTTGCTGATCGATTTCACAGCTTCTTCTCACATCTCGTGGACACCCTCGGTCCTGCGGATTTCCTCGCCCCCGTCACCATGCTCTTGGTCGACCGTGTAGCCAATCGTGTGGCACGCCAGACCTCCACTGAATCCTCCGGGTCCCTCTTCCTCCCTCTCGCAGTGTGCGAGCGTTATCCTGCTGCACTTCAGCTTCCTGTAAGTGTCCATATATCTAGCATGCGTACTCGAAGCTTATATTTTCTTAGCTCTTTGTCGAGCTCGCACACGAAGTGGAGAGACTTGCGCGGCCTGATGGCTCATCCGCCCCGCCGTTCTTAGAGGATGCCCCGTGAGTATCTTTCATTTTCCTCTGCGGACGAATTGCTCATGACGGCTACAGGGACGATGAGCATCCGCACGCTGAGACGTCGTCTAAGCGTCGGGCGGCTGCTCTTCTTGTGTTCTCTGACCACGCTTTACGGCGTCTCCATGTTACTGCTCTTGCCACGTCTCAGCAGGAACGCGCATCCAGCAAGACATTGCTGGCTCTGCTACTCGCTGTTTCCACCTCCCATGCAGGCGACGCTAGCTACGCAGAGGTCACCGCCGCGGCTCGCTCCGCCATGAATAGCACTCTGGGCATTATGTCTGCACCTGACTTCGTTGAGGGTATCCTCACCATCCTCCACTCCTCGTCACCAAGTGTACGTGCGGTCCGACCACTACTTCTTGACCAACATCTGTGCTAACACGTGCTTCAGGTTCAAGCTGCCGCACTAGAGCTGCTCAGTGATCGTCTGACCGATGTCGCGGATAAGGCTCGTCGCACCCTCACTCCAACAGTCGTCCAAATTGTGGACAATATTCGCTCGGTCCTTACTGGTGCAGAGGACGCTCTTGCGCGGTCTGCCTTGCGCGCTCTCTCTATCATCAGCGACACGCTTTCTCCTGGCGAGGAGAGTTCGATCACAAACACAGTTCCGCTCATCTTAGAGTCCGTGCAGCGCGAGAGCGTGCGGGCTCCGGCATTGCACGCGCTGCTCTCTTTCTCCTCTAAGCTGGGGCCGCGGGCCATCCCGTACCTCAAGGGCATCGTCAAAGAGTGTGTCGCGCGAGCTCGGGAAGCAGCAGTATCCGGCGGAGGTAGGAGTAACCTATTTCATCCCAGAAGGCGAATGGTACTGACACCACATCTGGCAGACTCCACGCTCGTCGCCACTGCAGCGCAAGTTCTGCGCAACCTCCTCACCTCCATTCCTACGTTCTGGGGTGAGGCAGAGGTGCTCCAGGTCGTCGAGCTCTACCTGGACGGTTCCGAAGCCTCCGCGGCCCAGTCCACTGAGATGTCGCTGCTGGTCAAGACCGTTGCAAAGCGCGCATCCCCCACCGTTCTGCTTCCTGCCCTCTGCAACATGTGGGAACGGACGCTCGCTGCTCAGGCCCAAGTACGTATTCTCATTTCCTTTCTTGAGTTCGTATAGCTCACATAAGAGCCCGCCAGAATCGTGCCGGAAGGGTTGTAGCGTTCGTCCAGGTTGTCAAGGTGTCCGTCAAAGCGGCATCACGACCTGCCGTCTTGGAGAACCTGCGCGAACTGTTCAAGGCCTTCCTCTCTATGTTCGATATCTGCGCAACTCATCAGGATGCAGATGTAAGCCCGATAACCTCCTACATCATAGACATCCGTCTAATAAGCGTCTAGGTGGAAAGCAATATCACCTCAGCGTTCTTGGAGGTCGTTGTGAAGCTGAACGAGACCGCCTTCCGACCCATCTTCCGCAAGATGTTTGACTGGGCCTTCAACCAATCTCACGGTGCGCACCTTGAACCTTTCAGCGCCTTCATGCAGTACTGAGTCGACCACCTTCCGGCGCGTATCAGACAACCGACGAGTTGTATTCTGCCATGTGTATTCCACTTTGCTCGACTTCTTCAAGGTCGGTACTCAGATAGCCGTCTCGCAGTCGATAGTGCTGATCCTTTCTATAGGCGCTCATGGTCCCGTACATGTCCTTCACGTGGCAATCCTTCACCGAGCTCCTTCGCAGCTACACCTCGCCCGTGGCCGTAGACGGGCAGCTTTGGTTGGCCCTTATTCAGACGCTCTCGAAGGCGATGTCCGCCGACGAGGACAAAGGTTTGTTGAGCCATGTACTGGACCTGACACACTTGCTGATCGTAGTTTCAGTCTTCTGGCGCAGCGACAAGCTTCGACTACTCGCGCCCTTGGCCGCTCAACAGGTTCCCGTGGCTGTGCGCGTGAACCTACCGGACGGCAAGGACGCCCTCGCAGATTTCCTCGAAGCTCTGCTGGGTATCCTCGATGACGATGTGCTGACAAAATCGCTCAACCTCGACATTCTCATGCACAGCCGCTCCGAGGATGCGCGGGTGCGGCTGCTGAGCGTCACCTGTGCAGAGCAGTTGTGGCGCGCTCACGGCGAGAAGCTGCTTGGTACGACTTTGTTGTCTAGTACCGAGTCACAGAGTGCTGACTTTCATGGCAGGCTTCGTGGCGGAGACCGCTACATTCATTGCTGAAGCTGCGGAAGACGACAACGACTTGGTCGTCCAGGAGGCCCACAGGCTCAAGGCAGCCGTTGAGGCCATTGGCGGAAGTATCGATGTATCATAAGCTCGACATGTACATACTGCAGTCAGTTATTCCGTCGTGGTGTCTTGTCGACATTCGTGCGCCGATCCTTTAGCGTTCCGCCATTCGCCATGGTACGGCATGACGGTCATCCGGTAACCTCTTAGATAGATACACAGTCAGGAAGGCATTATACAACTCAGAACAGCCAAGCACAAAGACGAACGACGGTCGATGGCTCTCTACAGCAATGGTCGGTCCAGTATCATGACAGGCGCCGCCGCCGCCCTTTTTTGCATGCTCGCAACTACACAGCAACGAACTTCGCCGAATCTTCCTCGCCATGATGCTCTCCCTTGCTCACGTCACTTGTGGTGTCTCGCGAAATGCCGGGCGCCATCTTGAGCTCAATGGCAGAGGCCGGCTCCGACGACGGGCCTGAGAAGCCAAACTGCACGAACGTTCCAGATGTCAATTGCTCACCAACCACAACAGCGCTGTATAGACATACCCGCAACGTTCCTAACCCAGTGCGGCCGCCAGGCGCCCTGTTGCCCCGTAGCAATGTCGATCCGAAGGGGCTCGTGTCGGTTGCACCAATGGACCCAATGTTGCCTAGCGAGTCTCGCAAATTGAGGCTATATCATATTTAAGCAATGTGTACGACGGCGGAAACTCGCGTGTGTGACGGTACTCACGCGACCAAAAATGAGTTCGCATATACTGTATCAGCGCAGATAGTCAGCTAAACCGGGGTTGATCTCTACAACCGGAAGGAACGTACGCTTGGTGAGGATCATTGAGATCGCCGTGTAGATCAGGTTGTTCGGGCACGCAAGTGCCTTGAGCAAGTCGATTAAAGTCAAATACATTTGCCATGGGTGCCAACAAGTCACTCACGAACACAACGTTGAGGATATTGAACACGCTTGAGATGGGCCTATGTGATTAGCGACAAGAAACTGAGCATCATGATGAGGATAGTTATCATACCAGATTAACAATCCTAATTTTCAAATCAGCACAGGTGCGGTTAGAACGCAGACGAAGATGCACGCACCGGTACCAACAGCGTAGATGATCAATGTGTCCAGGAGTGAATCCGTACTATGACGCACCCGAACTTAGCGACTGGTGCTGCGAAGTCTATATCTCGCAAGCGAGTCAATGGACGTACCGAGTGAGCCCGGTGCGGCTCCCACGCAAGAAGCGGATGAGAACAGCGGTGATTAGGAAATCTGCGACCAATAGCACGCATGAGGCTGCAGACGCGAGCCACTGCGAAGAACATGTGATCAGTTAAGCAAGCACAAGTGACGACTAGTAAGTACTGGACGTACAGAATACTTCCGGAATTCATCGAGGTTGGCGACCTGCAGACTGCAGCATTCCCGGAGTGACCCACGTGCTCCCGTTATAATGCGGCTCGATGATACTTTCAAGGACGGCGTACCCTTTGATTGAGAGTGCTGGAATGTTTCCGAGCCCTCAGTCAGCAACGAGTCTACGTATGGTCACTGGGCCGCTGACTCACCCGTACAAAACCCTGCATAAAACGATTGTAATGAGCTTATAACGGCTGCGGCGAGTATCCCTCGATGAACACATACCTAGGAATAGAACGTAACACGGCATCTAGGTGGACCTCTGGAGTGAGCATGCTATATCAATGTATTATAGACGGCACTTACTGTGATTGCGGCGAGAAATCTGAATCGGCGTCCGACTGATCGAGACCGAATTGCTTTTAGCACCAGTGCCTCCGAAAGAGATGGAGCTTACGCATATACACTCGTCGAACAAAGAAGCTATTTCTATAGTAAGTTTCAAGACAAGTTCTACTATTAATTTTGCTCACCACTGTGATACTAAGCCGGCCAGCGCCTGATTGTATCAGGCAGCGTGGATTGAGCCAATGTGAACCCCCGCCCGAGACGTAGATATATGAAGCAGACTTACGGCCGGTATGGGATAAATCTACCGAACAAAAGACTTATGCATTAGCTCCGCACGATGCAAATACGAGAATACATACTGCCAACGAGCTACAGTTATCGCATCTGTCAGGATTTTTTTTGCGGTAGGGTACGGGTATTGGAAGACGTACCGGACAATGGGCCCTTGAAGTATGGCGGGGTTGAAGAAGTTGGACACCAGGTAGACATAGCTGGTGAAAAACATCTATCGAATGATGTCATATAGGGATAGGCGAGGGGCATGCTCACGAAGTGTGCATGGTTAACGCCGAATTCAGCATTTCAAGAATCCTGTCGCAATCAGGAGGGAAATACTGAGTCCTGAGAGCTCGGCCCAGCTCGGACCCCGTAACTCACAGCACCGCGAAGACCTAAGCCATAGTGTGAGTCTGAGGAGGCAGCATGATCGACGAAGCATCTTGTACATACCCATAACTTCAAGTAAAGGGGATCCTTGGGATACAAGCAGAAGTACCTGTATGTTTGGAACACAACTAGACCTTGCAGGCTGGCTCGTGGTAAACGTCATGAGGAGTTGTCGGATGGCTATAGATAAAGGATTGCTTACAGCGTTCCCAGGAACGTCCCTATGAGCCAAACGCCTAAGGTGTTGTCGAGGGACGGTACTTGCGGCGCATTTTGGTTGATGAGAGACATTGTTCGTGGTGTGGGGAGGTGCCCTACTCGAGTGTGAGTGACGGCAGCAACGTAAGCGGTTTATATGCTACAGAGGGCATGCTCGATCGAAGGGCGGTGAAAGATCGAAGCCTAGCGTACACACTGGTGCGCACACTGCAGCGTGGGTCAGAAGACGCGCTGATAGATGAGAAAACCGGAGGCCCTCGAAAATTAAGGATCCGAAGGGGCCAGCCATCGAGCCCTGGATGTGGTTTCGATATTGAGCTTAGCCCATCGATTCGAAGCATGCTTGTGGTTTGGGCGCCGGAGAAGGCGATGGGCATCTGCAGTACCACACCGCCTTGGTGCATAGAGTACATATTCCTTCGCGGCAGGAACTATTCAACCTGATAAACGAAATCAGAAGATGCTGCGACAGCGTCCGAGCATGGAAGAAGAGACACATACATGGCGAACAGATTAGGCACAGATCACACGCAGGACGGTATTCTCAAGTCTCTAAGGCGTACAGGCGAACTTCCACCGGCTCTGCGAACCGCCGTGCCTCACAGGCTATACTAGGGAGTGCATAACTGCGCGGCGTTTTCAGGCTGATACTTGTGCCTGACTTGATGATATGCTGGCCCTAAACCCGCGGCGATACGAGTACTTCCTCAACGAGGAAGACGACTAGGCCTTTCGAATGCTATATGAATCTCGTCAGCGTATGTCTTCGACGGCCATTTCCTTCGACAGGGTAAGAAGGCAAAAACTGGGTTGAATACGCCATGCAAAGGTAACGTACCAGGCTCACTACGAAAGCGTACGTCGCCGGCGAGTCCTGAGATATGCCTGGGAAAGTTATGAGAGATCCCTTCCCGCAAAGAAGCCAGTTATGAGCAAGAGCGACCTCGAGTCGCCAATAGGAATCAGTGTCTTCTCAAGGTCCGTGACGGACCTGAATAAATTCCAATGGTTCAAATCTACTTGATGCCATTCGTTGTGTTATTCTGAGGAACTCTCGTTGCTGCAGCTTTCGATCGAACATGGATGTAGAGGATAGACGGACCCAGGCTCGGTTTCACTCGCCGCACGCCGTTCTTGTTGCGGCACTCGGGTGACCGTTGTGAAAGTCTTCCGGTTTCCCGGGCAGTGTGTACTGCGCCATTCGCAGGGCCTTCCCCCTCGATCGATGTTTGCTGCCTCATACGGTTGAATCCTATGGGAAACGGAATCATGAGTGTGCTGCGGAAGAGTGCTCTTGATGAGCCCTCGATGCCGTTAGCGCTGATACTGGCTGCCGAAGGGTTCCAAAATGTGCGCCGGTGTGGCACCGCCACATATATCAACTGCTTTTCAGCGCTCACAGTCAGCAAAAGTTGCAGAAGGTCATCTCCGTGCGGCGTGCATGGCCTTCAACATCAGGTTCGTAGATTCTGACCGACACGTCGCAATGAAGTTCAAACATCTCCTTCTGCAAGGAGTTTCTCTGCTACCGCGTGTCTCAACTCCGAGGGCCGAGACCTGCCCAACATCAGCCGCACCTAACCGTTGCTATCACATTGACGACCGAGATAGAGTACTATTCAAAGAACACAAGAGGACGCTGCCAAGGTGGTCGGTGTCCAACTTCCATCACGCCCCGGGGAGGGCGTCATGTGTGCTGGAGTCGTCGGATCGCACCAGATCCTCCAGCTCTCTCGTGTCGGCCCTTCCCCTTCGTCCTATTTTAACACACCAATATCCTTTGAGCCACCGACCTGAATCAGGCACTCCGAGTACGGTGGGGTGCCGCAGGGGAGCGACTGGTTCGAGAGGCTGAGCCCCTGGCGGGACATACGCGGTGAGCACCCGGCGCCGTCGGCGCCCCACAGGAGGCCAGAGGAGAGGCAGAATTGGCGGTTAATGGGGGGAGCCCAATCACAGCCCATATTTGCAACGTCTTTTTCTCCGCCAACTGGAAAATTTGCGATTATCAATATGTCTGGGTCGGATGGTGAGCGGGAAGAGGTGCGGCACATGCCAAGTCCTGGGAGCTGGCTGCCCTTTGCGAACTGGAACCCTGATTGGAAGTAGACCTAGTAGCCAAACGTCACCTCTTTGGCAGTGGTGAGATTTACGCTTGCGGGACCCAGGGCGTAGAATGAGATACCGCCGGGCGGGGTGCTCGTCAGGTTGTACGACCCGGCGGGGTAGCCGCCTGCATCGAGAGCTCGCCGGCCGGCGCGTCGACATACGGATGTGCCACTGTGCTGTCCTTGTCGTTCTGTATGTTGAACGTGGCATCGGATAGAGGGCTCGGGTCCGGAAGGTCGGTAGCCGTGGTTCAATACTCGACTTGCGGGGTGGCCGGGAAGAGGGGGCTGGAAATCGTGCTGTCGTGGGCCATGAGCTGGGCCGAGCGCAGAGACAGCGCGTACGCTGTTGAGCTGACCAGGTCTAAGGTGATGAAGACAGTAGCGAGGAGGGACTGAGCGGGGAACATGCTGGCGAGGGGGTCAGGCCAGGTGTTTCGATACCTGGTTACTGAAGACTCGAGCCCATCTGACAGTCCCTTTCATACGCAAACTAGGTGGCGGCAGGCGGAGCAGTCGCTGCACGTATTTCTGTAGTAGCCTGAGGCTTTGAGGCCTGCTGGCCCAGGTCTGGACGACTTTGCAGCAATCTGGCCTCGAGGTTTGGACTTCTAGAATAAACAGACTTAAATAATCATAGTCATTGACATGCCGCAGCTAACCTGTGTGTCCTTGGTGAGCCTTCAAGAGTCCGAAGTACCGTAATTACGTAGGCCAGGTGCAGCGCTTTGTCACGGTCGTGCCTGTCTGGTACCGTACGCGGCAATCGAGTGCGGCGTTTCTTAGGGCTCTCTGGGAGGAAGTATGCGTCAGACACAGTCATTTGCAGGGTTATTATAAGACGGACATTAGGTGGGGACGGCTGTCACTGGCTGGTGCTATCGCTTCCGCAGATAGCAGTGGCCATGTACGCGGCGATACTATGTACGCCCTGAGTCTCGACGCCGTGCACTTGCTCAAACACTTGACTTCAGTTCTAGACAGGCGCTGACATTCGGCCATAGTCATGGCCTTATTTTCACTAGTTCTTGACAATTTCTCGAAGGTGAACGGCAATGGCGGTGGTGGTGGGCAGTAACGACGCGCTCCGACATCTTAGGCGAAGGTGCAAAGTTGCACTGCCACCGGGTGCGTAGGTAGGCTTCCCACGGTTGAATATCATTGTTGTCGTTGGCCACGCCGTCGACGGCCGAGGTTTGCACCAGATCATTCCACAGCCGCCAACTACAGCCTGAGGGTCCAAGTCCGAACGCTACGTTCTCGTCAACGCATATTCTTGTAGGGTGCCGAAATGTCCACAGCCAACACGCAACCCACCGATCTCGCATCTGCGACACTGCACGCGACTCAAGGAGCGCCGCTCGAGCTCGACAACGAGGACGCAGACGTGATAGCTCACACAGAGCCCCCCCAACGTGCTTATTTAAGCTCAAAACCGAGTCCCGGTGACGTTCAGGTCATTTACTCCAAATCGTCGCCACCTTCGATCACCCCGGAGACCGTACTCCAGCTGCTACTCAAGCCTGCACTCCCTCTTCCTGGCCATTTCGACCATCCTCAACTCGTCCATCGGATCACAGAAGACCTTGTTGTTAAACGCGGCATGTTCCATAACCCGGTTGAAGCCACGATGATGGAGTTTGTCCGCACCCACACCAAGATTCCAATTCCTACGGTGCACCTTGTGTTTACCCGCGTCGGTACCACCACCCCTACCCGCGTTACAACATTCATCGTCATGGACTGTGTTCCTGGCTCGTGTCTGCAGCAAATCTGGGGAACGCTCGACGAGCCCACCAAGACGTCAGTGCTCGCACAGATCCAGGGCTACATCCGCGAGTTGCGCAACATTCCTGTCGATATCGACACGCCGCCTGGCCCCATCGGCGGGGGAATCTGCGAGGGGCGCTGGTTCTCGGAAAACGGTGCAGGCCTGTTCCCGACGCATGAGGCTCTCGTGGCGTGGTGGAATCGCTTCTTCTACCTCCCCGGTGAGCGGGGTTACAACGGCGTCGACGACCGGTTCCACGCGGACCAACCTCTCGTGTTCAGCCACGGCGATCTCAATTCACGCAACATCATCGTACACGAAGGCGTTGTGTGGCTCGTCGACTGGCAGCACGCGGGCTGGTACCCGTGGTACGTGGACCCCACGCAGATCGCCACAGACTGGGGCACCATGGAGTTCCCTACGCCGGAGGACTGGGCGCCGTCTGTGCTGCCGTTCTTCCCGGATAGCTCGCGCGAGCTCCGGATGTTCAATTCCGTCGCCTACAGACTCAACTTCTACTACATCGACGCGCGGTTCGCCGATCGGAACTACAATACCGCGACCCCAGCGGCTTGCGAGAAAGTATAGAGGGTGTGGCCGTGGCGCGCATAGCAGAACGGCACGAGATCGTGCGCTTTCTTTGTGTCCTGCTGGTACTACCATGCCAGCACTGCGCCGGCCAGCGAGGAGACATCGAAGGTCTGATTGTGCTTCGCGCATCCGTCGATGATCTTGTGCCAGCGCACCCCGCTTCTTTGACGAGTACTACTTACCGTATGTGTTACACGCCCGCATCGCTGATATCAATGTTATGTGCTATCTTGTTTCCTTTATCACTCTGTGCTATTGACGTGTATACTACAGGTTCGCCTTGTCGTACAAACACGCCCCGGCGACATCGGAATTGGTTTTAACTTCTATCCAGTCTGACCTTCCAGTCACATTCGTATAGTAGCTGGGAAGGCGCTCTTCCTTACTATTGCACGAGCGAGGCTATGTGCATACACAGTGCCGATGAGGTTCCTACATGAGGCATAGCTGGTCACTAGCTATGCTCGTGCTGACCGCGTTACGTTACCAAGTACGGACGTCGACCCTACGCTGACGCAGATAGCGTCCACACTCCCCGAAGTGTAGTGTTGTACTTCGGATAGGACCCCAGATATGATTGGCCTCAGAGAGCACGTAGGTATGTATGTACACAGAGGCGCAGCGCAGACAAGATGGGAAAGAGAGACACGAGTTCCAGTGTGCAAGCATGACAGTGAGCGTGGACCGATCGGATATGATAGGAGATGCACCGAGGCAGAGACGCGAAATGAATGTGTTAATAATACCATGAACAAATCCCGGGAGATGCGACGGCTTGGAGAGTAAACTATAGTAAAAGAGCGAGTGCGTACCCTAGGGAATGACAACAGCGGGAAACACGGGAGATCGTAGATGGGCGGGCACGACGAGCCGTGGATAGCGAACCCATCGCGGGGCGGGGCGTGTCCGCCCCCGCGTAATCATACGTACGCCGCGCTCTCGAGGCCTGCCTTGCTCACGCGGCGCATCGGTTGGAGCGTGGCCTCGTCCACGGGCGCGCGCCGCGCGTGGCGGTAGCGCCCCGTCGCGTCCTTGATCTCCACCTCCTGCCCCGAGTCGCCGATCTGCGCCGCGTCCATGACTGGCGGGCCCGACATTTCCGCGAACGAGGCCGGGATGGAGAAGAGTGGCGGGAGACTCTCGCGGATATGCTGCGGACGTCGTCCACCGAGCGCAACGCCGTAGTTGGTCCCGCCGTTTCCTCCACCACCGCCACCGGCCCCGGGATTATGGGGGCCGTCTGGGTCCCCGTTGCTTGGCTCGGCGCCTGCAGAGGAGGACATCTTGACGACGCCGACAGACTTGCCGCCGAGCTCCTGCTCCTCGAAGGTCATGAGCTCCGAGACGAAGCCGATGTTCGGCGAGATGCCTTTCCGGCGCTCGAGCACGAAGGAGTATGCACGCGACAGCGTCCAGTGGTTCGCGTGGATGAGGTATGCCATGACGGCGGTCACCGAGCGCGACTTGCCGGCCTTGCAGTGTACGTATGTGGGCGATGAGTGTAGACGCGCATCGTCTGGTGGCGCAGGGGTCATGTGAGCGGTGAGCGGGGCGCGCGGGGACGAGGGGAAGACTGACCTAGGATCTCGCAGACTTCGCGAACGCCGCGCGTGATGTTGTCTTCTTCGACGGTGTCGCGCATAGGTATGCGGATATACCGGTCGAAGCGCTCGCGCAGATTCAGCCCCTGGTCATCATCACACTCGATAGCAAGGTTGAGGATGCGCTTGACGCCGAGGGACTGTAATTCGTCGACATGCTCCTCCTTGGTGAGTTCTGGCCCGAGGAATAGGAAATTGGGGAGAATAGTCGAAACGGTGAACATGGGGAACGGCTCCTCTGTGGTGGGTGGCTGTGACGAGTCTGGACGGGCGGTAGAGGGTGAGCGGGAGACGGGCGTATGTGGCGTGTGAGGCGTCCTAGGTGTACTAGGTTGCGCCCAAGATGGTGATGGTGGCGGAAGATAGTCTGGTCCCCACGAGGAGCTCGCTGAGAGGAGGCGCGCAGATCCTGGTGGAGACGGCGGTGGTAGGTTGAGACGTAGGTGCGAGGGTGATCGCGAGCGCGAGCGCGATCGGAGACCTGAGGGAGGGGCTGCGAGCGTGGCTGCTTTCTGAGGCATCTGTAACCTGGGGAGGCCGGCGTTGAGACGCTCTGTAGATGTAGTATCCAGCTTGCGGAGCGCGGGAATACTAGGTCGGCGTGGTGGTGGTGGGCGTGAGAAGCTCAGCTGTGAAGGCGCAGGGGAGGGGGCGACGCGATCTGACGAGTCGTGCCAGGGAGTACCGATGGCGGACGGCATCATGGGTTTTGGGGAGACGGCGGAAAACTCGAGTTCAGGAAGGTCTCGAGGCCGTGTTGCGACAGAGATATCCAGTTGGAACAGCCCGCCGCCGAGCTTTCCATTAGCTTTTTGGGCTTTCATCGACGGGAACGTGTCGGACCGGGCGTGATTGGACAGGATATGTTGCCGCAGGTAGGGGTGATGTCGCGCCGCAGAGAACCCGCCATGGAGGTAGTCGATTGTACCGTGCTCCAGAAGAGGCTCTACGAGGTTTAGCAGTATCCAGGCGGTTGCTTGTGGATTGAGCCTATCTTGCTCGTCCATCGTCTCGTCGTAGACGATCACGTCTCCATCCCAGTCCCCACTGTTCATCATATCGTCCCAGCAGTGCTTGCCCTCGTCTGTAGTTATCCACTGGCGGAGGGCTGTGATATCCTGCAACCCACCGTTTGGCCGTTTGGACCGCTTCAGGATTAGGCTCGGGATAGTGTGGATATTGACGCTGTGCTCGAGATGGTCGGCGAGGAATGCATGAGTCGGACGGGTATCTATTAGTATGGGGCGCGTCGGGGCGTTCAGCCTTGAGATGAGGAGAGCGGGTTCAATACCGCCAGCGATTGAGGAAGAGGAAGAGGAGGAACGCCAATCGTCAGGCTCGCTGTACAGCGCAGATGTGGGGGTGTAGTACACGCTGGCTGGACTGAGACTGGAAGCGGGACTGGGTGAGCGGTTGTCTCGTATGCTGACTGGGGAGCCGTTGTATGGAGAGGCAGCCTGGGCACGCAAGCTGGACGTAGATGAGCGTATAGGACGCAGTTTCAGATTGCGGTGGACGCTTCTGCGAAGTTTCTCGAGAGCAGCCAAGTCTCGAGAGATATCGTCCGAGTTGGGATCTGAGTCGGTCTCCAAAGTAGACTGAGAGTCAATGGGAGACTCTGGGGGAGAGTCTGAGGACGTCGATGAGGGCGAGGAGAGTGGTAGTAGGTCGTCGTCATTAGGAGGGTCGATGGGGGTCTCAAGTTCGATGATGGTATTGGATTGAGAGGGATGCTTCGCGGACGCAGTCTGGAGGCGGAGGTTGGGTGGTCGTCCTTTAGGCATACCAGATATACGACTCTGGGCTTGTCGAGTGTTTGAAAGACGACGGGAAGATGGGGGGAGGAGGAGAACAGAATGGGCGGGGGCGGGGCAGGGCGTTGAGCAGTGATGGCGGGATTCGCGATCGGGCGGGACGCAGGGGCCGGGGACTTATCTCAACAAATAAGGTAATCTGGGCAAACCAGACAAAGTGATAACTCTAAAGTTTGGTTACTTTAGTCTAAAGTGCAAATGCAGCTGAAAATGACGACCACACGCGCAAAATAGACGCCCACACACCTTCACCGCGTTCCTCCTCCCGTCCAGCAGAAAAAAAGCGTCCGTTGTCGTCCTGCTCCCTCCCATCATGTACAAGTCCTCCAATTTCCGCAAGGCCCAGCCTCAGCAAGACTCTACCTCCACCAGACATGGCCCCCAGGTCAAGCAGCTCAAGGAGGCGTTCCCCGCATGGACAGAGCTAGGTACGTCACGCACATTCGAGACATGCCCGACCACCGCTCATCCCCATCCCTCAGACCTCGAGTCCCTTCTCGTCGAAGTGAACGGTGATATTGAGCTTGCCTCCATGCGGATCATCGAGGGTAAGTCTCTCCTTTTCTCCGCGTTGTGGTCATGTGGCCAATAGCAACACCTTAGGCCACGCGGAGCAATGGGGTAACGTCACTCGCAAGAAGGACAAGAAATCGTCAGCTCCTACCTCCTCGTACAACAAGGACTCAGCTGCTGGCGGGGGGCGCGGTGACTTCCGCGGTGGTCGAGGTGGACGCGGTGCGAGGGGTGGTGCTGTCCGTGGCGGCGCACGCGGTGGTGTCTCGGCTCGTGGTGGTCATCACGACGTAAACGGCCACAGAGCGAAGCCCTCCCAGTCTGCGGAAGCTGTCAAGGACGCGACCGCTGTCGATGCTCCCGTCACGAACGGTGAGGCGGCTGATGTTGACGGCGACGCGACCTCTGCGTGGAACTCGAGCACTCCTACCACTTGGGGAGGAGACACGACGGCTGTCAATGGCGCGACTTCCCACCCTACCCCTGCCCCCGCTCCCGTGGCTTCTGCACACACTCCTGCGCAAGTTCCTGCGCCAGGGCCATCGGCGAACAAAGCAGGCGTTACGCCTGCCACCTCCAAGCTTTCATGGGCGCAGATTGCACGGTACGTAAAAAGTCACTGTCTTGCATACATTATCTAACCTTTCTACAGCAAACCTCAGGAGAAACCCGCTCCCCCTCCTGCTCCCGTTGCTGCACCGCCACCCACCGCCCCTTCGGCCCCCTCCCCGCCTGCGCCCCAGGCGCAACATCATGAGCCTGCACCTCCTGTGGAGACACCAGAGGCACCCACCACCTCGACCGGCTGGGAGGAACCAACCACCGTCCAAGAGCCGATATGGGATGACGAGCCTCGTGCGGCCCAAGCAGTAGAGCCGGCTCCTGTCCTGGAAGAGGCAAAGCCTGCTCAACCTGAGCCGACGGTCGTCGAGGAGCCCGCTCCTGTGGCTTCACCCGCTGTGCCGCAGCAACTATCTCCTGAGATTCCTGCGGCGCTTCCGCCCAAGCCTCAAACGCCGTCGATCCAGGCTCGCGCGACGCCCGTTTCGCACCGTGCGCCCAAGTTCAAGACGACGGATCAACCGGTCGTCATGCCTGCGAGCTTCGGTTCCGGCCTCGAGAGGATCGGCATGCAGTTCGGAAGCTTGAGCCTCGGCGGCGAGGACATCGACTCGTGCGTCTATCTTCAATATCATTATTGATCACTTACTTACATCCGTGTAGCCACGAACCCACACCCGTTGAGCAGAAGCCTGCTCCGCCGGCTGCTCCGGAGCACGTAGCCGCGCCCGCGCCTCCGCCTCAGGAGCCTGCTGCCCCCATCGCCTCCCCCCCTGCTCAAACACCTCTTACATCTGGCTCTCTGTTTCAGAATTCTCTCCCCCAACAGCAGCAGCAACAACCCCAGCAGCTTCAGCAGCCGGCTCAACCTCCTCACCTCGCTGCTCTCCCCCAGCAATCAACACTCACCTCGTCCCTCACCCAACCCTCCCTCCCTTCCTCTACCTCAACGTCCGCAATCTCCCCATACTCCCAGCAGTCTCAGGCTATCTCGCAGCAGTCGCTCGCCAGCCACCAGAGTCAGCAACCGCCAGCACAGTCGCACCACGCCTATGCCCAGCACGGCCTCGGTGCTCACCTCGAGCAGCAACAACAACAGCAGCAGCACGTGGCACCCCAGCCCCAGCAGCCCCAGGCCACGCAGGCGCAGAACCTTGGGGGCGGCCCGTCATCGTACTTCCGCCAGCCCGAGGCACCGTACTTCCACGCGCCGACGCCGCCTGCCGGTCAGAGTCAGGACAGCCCTTACGGCTCGTTTGGACAGCTGAACCAGCAGGTGCAGCACCAGGCTCAGGGCTCACACCTCGGCAACTTCGGTGGTGCGGACTACGGCTACGGCGATAGCCAGAGGGTGTGTACTTTGCACTTCGATGGCATATATCCATTTTACTCACGCTATATAATTGTAGCAGCAGCAGCAACAGCAACAACAGCAGCAGCAGAACTTCTACGACTCCTACTCGGGTCCCACCGGCTTCGCCAACCGCAGCGTTCTCGGCCATGATGACCTGAAGGGCCTGCCCGGCTCCCAACAGCCTCACGCCGCCCCCGGCCTTCCCCCCGCAGGCGCTCAGTCTTCGCAGCAGCACCCTCCCTCCTCCCAGGCCGGCAGCCAGGGACAGCCCACCGCGGGCCAGGGCCCCCAGCAAGGCTACCCTCCCCCGCTCCCCTACTACTACCCCTACCCCCAGAACCAGTACTACGGCTCGCCATACAGCTCCGGCTACACAGTGCCCCAGCCGTTCGTCAAGTACCCCACCGTGTTCCAGGGACCTCCCGGCCCGCAGTCTGCCCCTTCCCCGGCGGCGAAGCAAGGCCCCAGTGCCGTGCAGCCGCAGTCGCCCTACGGACAAGGGTTGTATGGCCAGCAGCAGCAGCACCAGCCCAACACGTATGACGATCTCGGGTACCAGCACCACGCGCAGCACTCGGTCGGGCAGAACGTGAACGTCGGAAGCGGGCTGCCGTCGTCCGAGTACGGCAAGCACCAGTCGCTCTACGGTTCCGGCTCGCAGGGCATCCAGGGCTTCATGGGGCTTGGACAGTCGACCGGCCCATCGACTGGCCCTCCGCTCGGGCAGCGCGCGACTGGTGGATCGCCCGAGGCTGCGTACAAGCCGTATGGCGGGAACGTCGGCGGCGTCAAGGACGTCGGTGCGGGTGTCGGTGTCGGTGTTGGCCAGGCGGGCGTCGGCGTCGGCCAGGGCCCGCAGGGCCGCGGCGGCGTGCAGCAGCCGGGCCAAGGCAGCTTCTACGCGCAACGCTTTGCGGCTAGCCAGGCAGGTGGACCGCAAGGCGCGCAGGGCCAGCAGCCGCAGGGCCAAGGCCCGCAAGGACACCTAGGCTACCCCCAGGGTGGCTCGGACGGGAGCACGTTCTACTCGTACCAGCCCCGCCAGCAGCAGGGGTACTGGCAGTGAGCGGGCGCTGATTAATGCTGGTTGTGGTGCGGACGCAGGTGCATGAACAAGTACGATACAAAGTAACTGGTAGTTTCCTAAGACTCCTACCCCCCGATGCTCCGCTGCGCCGCTGCTCCTTCCGCCGACTCGTGTCTCGCTCTATCCCTGTGCAGCTTGTTCTCTCTCGATACGCCGTGTCTGTCTGTGTCTGTCTCACTCCTCACTCTCATCTCCGTCTCTTTTTTCGTGTCCATTTTTTTCTGACTGTTCTGTTCTGTTATCTCCTCTGTCGTGTCTCTCCTCCACTCTCGTCGCGCTCTGTACGTTACGATGTAATTGGCCGCGACGACCCGCGAGCTGATGCAAAGAATGCCGCGTAAAAGACAGTGCTTTTTGCGTTGGACCTTCACATAGTGTGCCTCAACCACTGACCATGCTTCGCAATACCTGCCTGCACAACACCGGCGAAGATACTAGATACATAGTCAAGATACGAGCACATGCGAACATGTATAATGCCATTATGGCGCACTGACATAAGGTACAATAAATGGTACAGCCGACAGGCATGCGCTACTTCTTGGTAAAGAAGGAAGTAATCTTTGGGGAAGAGTCTGTCTGCTGAGCGGTTTTGGATTTACGTGGTGTTGATGGCTGCAAGATGTGCCGCGTCAGAACGTATGTTCATACCATCACTGGTGATAGGTATAGTACCTTCGGCGTTTTGTTGAACCCCGCGTTGCGTACCTGTCATCCAAGACTTGGAGGTAAGTGTTCTGCTCTAAGAGGTGTAGATTGTGGCCCGGTAGGGCAGGCTGCTTACCTTGGGCGGAGTAGGCTCGCTATGAGCATCCTTCGCAGGATGATTATTGCCTCGTGTTGAGGAGGACGTTGCGGATTGCTGCGAACATGGCACGGTTAAGATCAACGGATGTCTATGCGGAGTGCAAATATGAAGCCTCGCCTTGTGGTCCTCGACATCGGTCCTACCATGCCCAGCTGTTGGTGGATCGTCGACGTACTCGATATCCGAATCATCTTCCCACGTATTCAGTTTCTCCACCTTCGGCTTCTTCGTTACACTCCCGCCTGCTGTGGCGGTCGATTTGAGGTCTGCAGGGGATGCGCTGCGCTTCTGGCGTCTGGCGGGCGTGGGATCCGTACTCGACGCCGTGGGTTGGGATTGTTGCTTCTGCTGCTTGGCAAACATGGCCTGGATGCCGTCCTTGCGGTCTTGGACTGGTTGTATGAATGTAGGCGACTCGGTGCCTATCTTGCCGACTTCCTTTGGCACCTGGTAGCTGTCCCGCAATCGCAGTCCGCCCCGCTGTACAGCTTGAGCTCGGAGAGGAACACGCACCACACGAGAGGATGATCCGCAGACGAGTGGTACGGCTCGCAGAGTTTCGTCAGCTCCGGGGTCCACTTCCCGGGGGATGTGTCGAGCCATGTAGCGAGCGCGGCCTCGTCGGGAAGGATGACCGGCTGGCGATCGTGCAACCAACTAAACTCCTTACACGCGTCCGTTGTGACGATAGTGAACGTCCACAGCGGTTCCGTACTGCCTGTTCCGATGTTCAGAGAACTGTCAGATTTTGAGCATGTGCGCATGTATCAACGCCGCACTGACCTTCGAGCACGGCACAGTCCCAGAGCCCGGCGAGGAGCATAAGTCTACCGTCCTTATGCTTCGTGAAGTGGGGTAACCGCTCCTTGCCCTTCTTCAGCCATTCGTAGTACCTATCGACCCCGCGCGCACGGCCTTGGTCATTACCGATGCGCAGAGCCCCAAAGACGGCTTAAGAACGCACCCTTCGCAGACCACAGCGCAGCGTTTCTTCCCCTTGATGCTCGCCCACATACCGCTATGGCCTTCGACAAGCGCCTCGCTCCGCGCGTTGATCGTGTTAAGCGACTTGTCCTCGTGTTTGTTGAAGTGCGGGACGAGTCCCCATTTCATCGTGTGCAGGATCATAGCGTCGTCTGGTTGCGAGGACGTGGCCCCAGCCTCTCGTTGGGCATGAGATGCTTGCGTAGGTGACGGCGAGGCAGACGCATTCGTCTCCAACATATGGGGTTTTGTGGTAGTATCGTCCTCGGCGGATTGGCCTTGGGAGCGCGAGGGTCCTGCTGCGGGGCCTGAGCTCCCTTCATCATCCCGTCGGCGGATCACAGGGGCTTGTGAGCGAGGTGCAACGTTATGCCTGCATGAAAGTGAGACGAGATACCCCTGGTTCAAATGTCAAATAGCAGGTCTACAGTGGAGCTGGGCATACCTGGGGACGAAGTTGGCGCGGCCAACCCATTCACCGACATGGACGTTGTATCCGTGTAGCTGTTCGATCTCGTCGTGCTGTAAGAGAGATATGGCGGTCAGTCGCAGTGTGCTATCAGCGCAGCTGAGAAGAAAGTGGCCATACGGGAACGCCCAGCGAAAATCGCCCGCACATGTTTACGACTCTGGAGGGTCGCAGGGCGTCCCAACGGCGCTGGGTTGCTCGAGTTGTGCGATTTGTGTGAGTGGGTGTGGTCCTGCAGGTCAGACTCCTTCCTCAAATCCTGAAACCAAGCGTGAGCCCTGGCTAACGCGGTCACCGTGGTGTTTCGTTTGGGTGTTGAACGCAGCTGGTAACTTAAATCCAGAATGGGAAGTCGGCTAAGGGGTGTCAAAGGAGTCAGATGTGAATGCTTCAAAAATGCGAGCCTAGTGGAAAATGGTAACGTGAACGTTGCTTGAGCGAACGTCGAAGACAAGAGAGAGGAAGGATCGCCAGGACTGAGGAGGCCAGTAGTCGGTGGCGGTGTTTTGATTGATACACTCCGGCGCCAGTGCCGCCATGATTGGAGTCGGCCATGGGTTCAGATACCAGGTATTTTCATACACGATCACCCGCGATGTGTGACTCACGTACGCGTTAATGAGTGTAAACTGTACAGCAAAATATGGCCCCATAAATTCAATGTACGACGTGCCGAGTTGGTTCGAGTTTTGCCCCACTGGCAGCGGACTCAGAGTCGAAGCATGTCCATCCCGCCGGCGGGAGCGACAGCTCTCGCGATCCCTTGTGAACCGTATTGCAGCAGGAGCGCAGCCAGATGAGGACGGTGACACCATCCGCTGGTATACGTGGCTCCTCCGGTCATGGCGGACTTTGTGGAATCGAATGGAGTCCGATGTCAAAGAGGCGAACTCGTGTTGCTTGTAGTACGACTTGAAGACAAACGATGCACATCACATACTGGTTTGTGCACGTAACGGGACAGCGTATATCATGGAGATCAGCAATGTAGTCCTTTACAAAAACACGATAGCACTTCGACGAAGATTGGGGCCGTGGCCCAAGATCACAGCCGGACGGGCGGAGCGTAATCAAACCTTCGATGTCTCCTCGCTTGCCGGCGTGGTGGTGTGGTATAACCGTGACGGCCTTTGCTTGGACACATACCAATACGTACTGACGTTCCCGTAGATCCCGTCATACATCCGGAGCTCGCGCGAGATGTCCGGGAAGAACGGCAGCACCGACACAGCCCAATCCCTCGGTGTCTCCCAGTCGGGTAGGCCCGTGTCCCTCACGATCCGCGTCGGTTCAATAAACCACGGATACCAGCCAGCGAGCTGCCAGTCGATCACCCAGACCACGCCCTCGTGCAGAATGAGGTTTCGCGGATTGAAGTCCCCGTGCGTGAACACGAGTGGGTGTTCTGTGTCGAACCGATCGTATGTTTTGGCAGGGTTGTAGTAGAACTCGCCGGGGCGAGCAAAACAGCGGTTCCACCAGTCGACAAGGGCCTGGTGCGTCGGGAACGGGCCGACGCCGTCTTCCCCGAACCACATCCCCTCGCACTTGCCCCCGTCGAGAGGACCAGGAGCAGTGTCCGGTGCTGGAGGAATGCTGCGCAGCTCGCGGATGTAGCCCTGCAGCTGCGCGAGCACCGACGTCTTGGTGGGCGCGTCGAGCGTCTCCCAAAGGTACTGGAGGGTGGGGCCGGAGATGTAGTCCATGACGATGTATGTCGTTACATGCCGAGGGATATCCATGTCCTCGATGCGGGTGAAGACAAGGTGCACGGTAGGGACGGGGATGTTGGTGTGGGCACGGACGAAGTCCATCATTGTGGCCTCGGCGGGGTGGTGCTGCTCGCCGGCTTTGACAACCAAGTTCTCAGAAATCCTATAGGCGAGAAAGAGGTGGTAGTGGCCGGGACCTAGAGAGAGGGCGGGCTGCTGTACCAACTCCAGCACCGTTTCCGGAGTGATCAAAGGGGGTGTTGTCTTGGAGTATACGAGTGTGATGGGACCAGGTATTATCTTGCGAGGAGGAGGTTTCGGGGAGGGGTTGTCTCTTATCTTGACAAGCATGGCCAACCCACTCTCGTCTATAAACCCCGCTTTGAAAAGACCTTCTGGAGTTGTGGGGTAGGGCTCGAACGATGCTGCCGGAGCGGCGACGGGTGCTGCAATTGCGGTGGTGCGTTCATCCGTGTCTCCGGACCCAGTAGACATGTTTGGCTGCGATAGAGCCTGTGATGCTGAGCGAAAGGAGATGTCGACGAGAGATGTCGTGTCCGGTGTTGGTGAACGTTAACGATGAACTAGCGAGTTGCGGTCGCCGGAGAACATCAACACGCCGCTATCGCAGTTGGTGGCGGTGCCTCCGCTACACTTTCGGAGTTGTGCTGCAGATCGGAGTTGGTTATTACGACCGGACGGTCTTCTCTTGGTCTTCTTCTTCATAAGAAATCATCTTTGTTGTAATACATGCTTCGTGCTCGTCTCATCTGTACAGATTCCGACAACTTTTTGAGTCCACCGGCGCAACAATACATGTGTGCTGTGCACACCAGTAAGACGTACAGAATGCACAATCTCATGCCACTCTGTTATGCATGCAACGGCTATGTACCCCCGTTCTATACCTTCTCGCTAGCCGTTGGAGTCGCAGTAGTGTCGTAGTGTCGAACGGCAAACCGCTCAGACACGTAGTAGAATTTGAGTCTGTAGAAGATTGACTTGAACAGCTGGAGCTCGCGCTCGCTGTCCGGGAAGAACGGCAGCACAGACGGTGCCCAATCCCTCGGCGTAGGGAATTCCGGGGTGCCCCAGTCTGTGGCGATATGTATGGGGTCGACATACCACGGATACCAGCCGGCCAGCTCCCAATCGACGAGCCACACGACACCCTCGTGTACGATGACGTTGCGGGGAGTGAGGTCGCCGTGGTTGAGGACGAGGGGATGGTCTGCATGGAACCGGTCTTCCACGCCTTTGTAGCCCCGTTCGCCGGGGAGGGGAAAGAAGCGGTTCCACCATTCAACGAGAGCCTCGTGCGTCGGGAATGGACCGGCTCCTTGTTCCGAGAACCACCGCCCACGGCAGATATCCTCGCCGATAGGACCAGGAGTGTCGGTATCGGGAGGGATGCTGCGGAGTTCGTGGATGTAGCCCCGGATCTGCGTGAGCACAGACGTCTTGGTGGGCTCGTCAAGAGTTCCCCAGAGTTGCTGGAGGCAGGAACCGGGGATGCAATCCATCACGATGTATGTACACAGTGTGTTCGTGTCCGCGACGTCCTCTAGTACGCGAGTGAACACGAGGTGCACGGTTGGGACGGGGATGCCGGTGTGGGTGCGGACGAACTCCATCATCGTAGCCTCGACAGGGTGCTTGAACAGGCCGCGCTTGACAACAAGGTTCTCTGTGATCCGACGGACGAGTTGACGGTGGTCGCCGTGGCCAGGAAGAGGGAGAGCAGGCTCTTGCAGCAACTGGAGTACAGTTCCTGGGGTGATCGAAGGCGGCGATCTTGAGAATATGACCTGAACGGGACCGGGAGTCGGCTTTGGATAAGTACGTCGACATGGTTGTGTGTGAGCCGCCGCTGCGTCTGCATTCCCGCCGCGGCCGCGCTCGAGGGGCGCTCCTTCAGCGGCATGGGGTGCTGCGTCGGTGTGTTGTATGGCGGCTGTGGACATATCGGCGATGCAGAGCGGTGCGACGGTGAGGACGTAGCGTTCGTACTGCGAGCCTGTTCGTGGTGGTCGGCAAATGGTTTGGTACAGACAGTCCCCTCAGCCGAACGGTTGACGAACCGTGTGATACCTGCGCAGCCGGTGGCAGTGCACCCTTGCACTTGCAAGTCTAGGACTAGGCAACAACCGCCTTAGCTTCCGCGGTCGCTTGCTTACCATGGGGCAGCAAGTGTACATGCGGTGCGCAAGTATGCATCATGTCATGTCATTTACGGGCATACGAGTAGCCCCTACGTCCAGGCCGCCGTCAGACTTGATGGAACCAATGCCGACGTCGCTGCCGGGGCGTGCTTGTACGATAAAGCAAGCCTATACACGACCCATAGCACAAACCGGGTGATGGACGCACGTAGCGTCCAAAAATCAGCGATGTGGACGTGTAACAAATACGGTAGTGCTTGCTCAAAAGAGCGCGTACTGGCCAAAACTTAAAGTCGGATGTGCGAAGCACATCAGACTTTAGATGTCTCCTCCTCGGTGGCCGGCGGGGTAGTATGGTAGTACCGTGCGGGGTGTTGGACGGACGCAAACCAGTACCTATTGACGTTCGCGCAAATCGCCTTGAACATCCGGAGCTCGCGCGAGATGTCCGGGAAGAACGGCAGCACAGACTTGATGTAATCCCTCGGAGTCACCCAGCCGTCCAGCCCGGTATCCATCGCGATCTGCGTGGGCTCGACATACCACGGATACCAGCCCGCGAGCTGCCAGTCGATGACCCACACCACTCCCTCATGTAGAATGAGGTTCCGCGGATTGAAGTCCCCGTGCGTGAATACGAGCGGCTGGTCTGCGTGGAACCGCTCGTCTGTCGTGGACGTGTTGTAGTATAGCTCGCCGGGGCGCGAGAAACAGCGGTTCCACCAGTCGACGAGGGCCTGGTGCGTCGGGAACGGGTCGATAGCCTCGTTTTCCCCGAACCACATCCCCTCGCACTTGCCCCCGCCGAGCGGACCGGGAGGCGTGTCCGGGCTCGCTGGGATGCTGCGCAGCTCGCGGATGTACCCCTGGAGCTGGGCGAGCACCGACGTCTTGGTGGGCGCGTCGAGTGTCTCCCAGAGGTACTGGAGGGTGGGGCCGGGGATGCAGTCCATGACGATGTATGTCGTTACTTCCTGAGGGATTTCCATGTCCCGGATGCGGGTGAAGACGAGGTGCACGGTGGGGATGGGGATGTCGGTGCGGGCGCGGACGAAGTCCATCATCGTGGCCTCGGCGGGGTGGTGCTGCTCGCCGGCCTTGACGATCAGGTCCTCGGAAATCCTGTGGGCGACGAATCTGTCGTAGTGGCCGGGCCCGAGAGGGAGAGCAGGCTCGTTCATCAGCTGTAGCACTGTTTCCGGGGCGATCGAAGGGGGCGATGCCTTGGAGTACACGACTGTAATGGGACCAGGTATCTTCTTCTTGGGAGGAAGCTTGGCCTTCTCACGCTGGGATAACACTAATGCGTTGAAAAATTCTTTTAGAGCCTGAGATGCTGGGTCGGGCTCGGACGACGCTGCCGGAGCGGCGACGGGTGCTGCAATCGTGGTGGCGTGTTGCTGGCTGTATGTGGACATCTTGAAGTACGATAGAGACGCGAGAGGATGAAAAGTACAAGCTGGATTGGAGAGCGTGTAGTGCTCACGGTTCAGCCTAGATGTTGGCGCAGTGGTCGACCGTAGTGCGGATAGATTTGCAGCCTGTGAATCAAACGTAAGTCGATAATGCAACCGCGGGAAACATGCGCAACCGGTGGCGGTGCTCCAGGGTGCTCTGCGCCGACTCAGTCCTGACACGAGCGTACATGGTAGACACATTGCTGGAGTCAAGCAAATCCAGCACAAACGTGCAAACCGTTTTGCGTATAGAACATGGGAGTAGAGATGCACTTAGGTGAGAAGGAGGAGAAGGAGCCATTCGTTCTGTGTAATGATATCTGCAGTCTAGCTGAGGCCCTGAGGGCTGATTTCGTCAAACTTGAAGCACAGGTCTTGACCCGCGGGTCGTGTAGCCCATGCGCACTGCACCTAATTGAGATCTCTTAGTCTCAAAGACGTGCTCAGCTAGACCGCGAGCAAAGTAAGAATATCGCTGAAGCGGCGTGCGAGCTGCATACCTGACAGTTGTGTGACTCTCCCCACCAAGGCGCGCGCGACGCCGTCGACCAATCCACATCGCCCAATATACAAGCCCACAGCATGCATTCTCCTTCCGTCCATACTCGAGCATACAAGACAAGAAAACACAGCACTCTATGCTACCCCCCCAGAACCAAACTGGGCCCAGCCCAGCCCGAGCAGTCCCAACCCCCACACTGACACTTAAATCACCCCTTACATGGTGTTCACGACGGTGATCATACCGACACCGATGAACGCCCCGGCCGCGACGGTCACGACCGTGCCGAGCGTGGTGAGGCCCTGACCGAACGGCCCGTCCCAGTTCGTGGGGACCGCGAGCGCGATCTCCTTCGCCGTCAGCGGGATCGTGTGGTTCACCGCCGTGCACGCCGCGCTGTACGCTGTTGTTCCACACAGATTTAGCACTCGCTTCGCTCACGGCTATGAGAAGAGGGGGGACGCACCGGCGATAGCAGAGGTCTGGCCCGCGAGCAGGTCAACCGGGCGGCGATTGTCGTTGACGAGCTGCGTGAACATGCACTCCTCGCACGCGACGATCGAGAGCACCGTCGCGTTGCTGCACAGGCACCCGTCGTCCGTGCCGCACGCCTGTAATGTGTGCGAGCGTCAGCGTGCCGCTCTCTTCACTCCGTATGTGAGCGGGAAGAGCGGACGGCGTACCGTGATGTTGCCGAGCGCGAAGGTGCACGCGTCTAGCTTCGGTTGCCCGCTCGAGCACTACGCACGCCCCGAGTGAGTGTGCATACGAGCATGAGAGGGAAAGGAAGAACATACAGCGGCGAGGGAGGGGTCAGAGGTGCCGAGGAACTGGGTGGCGGAGAGGCCGGGGGGGAAGCCGGTGATGTTGACACCCAGCGCGAGGACTATCCAGTACCAGTACTCCACACGTCAGCTCCTGTACCTCAACGCGCATAACCGAGTCGTAGGTGAGAGCTGACCTTGGCTGGCGCAGAGGGCGAAGAAGGCGGCGAGAATGAACGAGCGCATCGTGACTGAGTTCTTGTTCTTGGACGACTGTGTTTGAAAGCGAGCGAGCGACAGAAGACAGCGAAAGCGGGTGGGTGCAAGCACGCAAAGAGGCCTACCAGAGGCAGCGAGAAGAACAGGCGGCGGAGAGGAGGACGGAGGGCTGGTGGCGGAGCGGAGGAAAGGGCAGGGACAAGCGAGGCGCCCGTGCGCGGGAGGAAGGGGGGCTGTCGCAGGACGCCATAGCAATCACCTCGCATCAGATCTCGCCCCCTCTCCGAGCTCACCGACCCCGTCCTCGACCCCGACCTCGGCGATGTCCTCGAGTGGGAATAGCAGCGTATGCAGTGCCGTCTATTACCCGCCCACGCGCAGTCCTCGAAAGCAGGTCGAATAAACTGCAGTGGCTTCGTAATGGTACACAATGCACAGTCCTACTCCAACAACCCACGGGCGCGCACAGAGACATTGGCATCTGCCATCTCGTCGCCGCGCCGCCCCTCCCACACTCCTGGTCCATCATGAACACCCTCGATGAGATGCCCACCAGCCCAGCCACACAACCCTCTAACCCAGGCACCGATGCGGGCGCGCTCAGTTCGCGCTCTCGCTCTTCGGGTTGTGCACGCTCCCCATCCGCCGCCGCACCACGAGCACCTCGTCGAACCCCTTCTGCTCGTAACTCCACGTCGCATACAGCCGCGCGTCCGGCAGCGGCCGCGGCGGCTCCTTCTCCTTCTCCTTCCCGTTCGGAGCCGCCCCGTTCACGCCCGCCGCCGCCTCCTTGCCCTTGCCCGGCGCGGGCGTCGACGCCGGCATCGGCGAGAAGCTCGCGTTCCACGGCGCGTTCACCCCAGGGCCGTACGTCAGCTTCTGGCTCCCGCGCTGCAGCACCGGCGGGTGCTGCAGCCGCGTCGTGCGCGCGTACACCTGGCTCTGTTCACGGTCGCCCCGCGTGAGCACGTCGCACATCCGACCCCCAATCGCACAACACTCACCGACAACACTTGTCTGGCCAGCTTCGGCAGCCTCGACCCTGGCTGGCTGACTGTCGGTACAAGCCTCTCGCACGGCATGATCGTCCGTGCAGGTGCGCCTGGCAGCGCCGTCCGCTTCTCTTCCTCTTTCTCCTTCACTTCTGGAGTCCCTGGGGCCCTCCCGATCGGGACTGCAAACGACGGCGGCATCGGCGCGACTCTGGGCGGGTTGGGAGCCGTGGCTCCGAACAGCGTCGTCGGCGCGTCCCAACGCGGGTTCGCCTCAGAGTCTGCAAGGAACGCGAGCGCGGCGCGGTACCGCGCAGGGTTTACGGTCGACACGCGCGGGGGCGGCGGGTGCGTGAGGATGTGGTGGTACGCGCCGAGCAGCGCGGGCTGAACCTGCGGAAGCGGCATCGCTGACCGGCTTGACGACGCGCCTGAGTCGTTGTCGGAGGGCGGTGGCGGCTGCGGGAGGTGCCATGCGGGCTGCTTGGCCAAAGACGACTCCTCGTACGGGATCTGCGTGAGGTAGTCCGCGGATGGGTTCGCAGAGGACGCTGTAGCGGCGGCGGCGACGTCGGCCTGCTGCAATGGGGGCGTATTTGGACGCTCCATCTTGACTGGACTTCCGGATATCGCAGCCAGATCTGATGTTGGCGGTTGTGGACTCGGGGTCCGCTGTGGTCCGTGGGTGGGGAACGGAGGCAGGAAGTCGGGTATATATTCTGGTGGATGCCATCCTGCCGTCCTTTGTCGTTTGCGTGGGGGTGGTGAAGAGGGGTTTGAGACGGGCGATAAAGGCAAGGGGGGTGTGGGTGGAGGTCGCGTCAAAGGGTCTTTAGGCGGCACGATCTCAGGCTCGCCCATCGTCACGTCCTCGTCTTCGGAGTGGTGGTCGGCCATCTTGACCTCTGCATGCACGCTCTGCCCATCTGGCGTCTCTACCTCGTCAAAGTCGCTCTCCTCTTCCTCCTCTGAGGGCAAGTCGTCGGGTACGGGGCCCCAGTGTAGCGGTATGCGATCATCGAGGTCGCCCGCCAGACCAATGGCGAGTTGCGCTGTAGGCTCACGCATAAGGACCACGCGCAGGTGCACAGCGGACGTTACGCACCCTTGAGCTCGTTCAGGTCCTCCAGTCGTTTGCTGGAATGCACGGCGTAGCGCGCCATCTCCCTGCCCTCCGTGGCGCAGTACTCGGACAGCTCCTCGACGCTCGTGCCGAGCTCGTCCATGGCGTGTGTCGCATCGTTGATCGTGAGGCGCAGACGGCCTGCATGCTCGGCGTACTTTGCGCAGGTGGAGGCGAAGAGGGTGAGGTAGCGGGAGAGCAGGTCTGTGAGAACCTGGTTTGCCTGGGTGGACGAGCGGGAGAAGTTGTGGGCGTGGAGGGTCTTAACGGCAACAGACTCGAGGATCTTCTTCGCGCCGCTGTCCATTGAATGAGCGAGAGGTGACAGAGGACAGGGAGGACGCAGACAGGGCGAGAGAGCTGAGCTCGACGTTGGCTGCAACCCGTGTGTGGCGATCGGACGCTCGGGCGCGTATTCAGTCGCCGCTCGAAATCAGCGCGCGCGGGGATCGAAAGCTGCCCCTGGTGAGCAGGCCTGTAATGATATATTATGCAGAGGGCCTAGGAGAGCGGAGAGGTGGTAGGAGAGCCGGGGGCAATAGAGATATTCGAGCGAGAGAGCGGAGGACGCACGTTGGCGGGGGCGGGGTCGACGATGAGGGGACGGTGGAGAAAGATGCAGCCGCGATCAGCACCAAGTTCTCTCTTCAGCCCTCCTCCGCCCTTTCTCCTCCTCTCATCCCGCCCCCGACGCCCACCATGGACTCCTCGTCCGCCCCCGCTCTCTCTAGCGCCACCCCGCCCGCCTCTGCCGCCGCGCCCTCAACAGCGAGCACCCAGGCAAACACGGTTCCAGTCTCTAAGAAAGTCCTACACTCTAAACGCTCATTCGGCACCAAGCATTCTCTCGCCCACAGCCGTCCCGTCCTCGACTCCCCCGCCTACGACGCCTCCGAGGAGGACAACGACCCGCTCACCGATGACGGCGCCTCCTCCATCTCCATCAACGTCTCCACCGCCCCAGGCAACCACCCGCACACCCGCGGCGGCGCCTCCTCGCGCTCCGCCCACCCCTCCGCGGGCGGCGGCGGCGCAGCCACCCTTCGTCCGCGCCCGCGGCACGCCCTCGCCGCCACCGTAGTCTCTTCCGATGACGGCGGGATCGATTCGCCTACGTACGACGGCGACGTCGAGAGCATCCACACCACCCGCGGCCTCGGCCGCGACACGCCCGGCTCCTCTGCGCACTACCCCTCCTCCATCGCGTCCACATTGACCTCCCCGCTGCTCTCCTCCTCCGCCCTGCACGAGAGCGATGACCCCGCGACGCCCGATGCGTCTCCCCCGCACCCCGCCGCGCAGCTGCTTTTCGCGCCGCCCTCGCCCGTGCTGACACCCGCCCCGCCCGCGCTCGCGCCCTCTGAGCCCGCGCCCGCGTCGATCGCAATCGACGCCTTCAACCCCGCCGATCTCTCGCCCACGGACATCCAGGAGTTCGCCCGCGCGTGCATCGCCGGCACCGATCCGCTCGGCAACGCGCGCCAGTACCGCATCAATGAGCCGCCTGCGGACCGCCCTGTGCGCATCTACGCAGACGGGGTGTACGATTTGTTCCACTTCGGCCATGCGCTGCAGCTGCGTCAGGCGAAACTCGCGTTTCCTGCGCCTGAGGGCGCTCCGCCGCACGTTATCTCGGGCGTGCATTTGCTTGTGGGCGTGAACTCGGACGAGCAGTGCGCAGAGCACAAGAACCTGCCGATCATGACACACGCGGAAAGGTACGTGGGTTGTGTACTCCCCGAAAGAATATGCTGTTGAAATATGGGAAGGTGTGAGTCGGTACGGCATTGTAGATGGGTGGACGAAGTCTGTCCAGAAGCACCGTGGGTCATCGACGCCGCGTTCATCGAAAAGGTTCGTGAACTCCCTTTCTTTTGGTCATGCATCTTGTGCATCGTGCATCTTGCGATGCACACAGCTGTGTACATGTTGTGTATATGGTACCTGCACAATTGCAAGCCATGCGTCTTCCCTGTCCCTCCTTGTTATCGCGCACGAACACTGATTTCCTCTCCTTAGGTACGTGCCCAGCCTGCCTTGCGACCCCGCAAACTTACTAACCCCACCGCAGTACCAAATCGACTACGTGGCGCACGATGAGGACCCCTACGCGTCTACTGGACACGACGACGTCTACGCCTTCGCAAAGGGCCAAGGTAGCCCCTCTCTCCACATCTTTTTTTCGAGCAACTCTAAGCCCACACCCTATAGGAAAATTCTTACCGACGCGGCGCACGCCTGGGGTGTCGACGTCCGAGCTGCTCGAGCGCATCGTGAGCGGATACCGCCACCGGCTGTTCGACAAGAAGCTCGCGCGCATGGGCCACGCGGAGCTCATGGCCGAGGGCAGCGACTACGACGACAGCAGCGCCGCTCCCTCCGCGCGCGTCTCGCCCTCGCGCCGCCCGCGCCCGCTCCCCGAGTAGCCGGCGCGAATGGGCATTGCGGGGTTCCGGTAAGGTTCGAAGAGAGACCAGACGGGTAATAATACGCAGGGCAAGGGGTCGAGTCGCGACTGGATACAAGAAGAGAAGAGAAGAGCCAAGTAGTGTATACACGTGTATTGCCGCGCGCGCGGATGCAGATGCTTTGCAGGAAGCTTGGATAGACGTGTCGGATACCGTACAAGTAAGAAGAACCTCGGCGCGGACCGTGTAGCAAATATATACAGCGTTTTGCATCCTCCTACAACAACCTACATATCGCTTGAGCACCCGCGACGTGTTGTTAACCCGCTATACGCCTGCTCTGGTTCTGATCAGTAGACATTCGCGTGCATGTCAGCGGACGTATGGGCGTCGAGCGCGATGTGCAAACGCCCAATGGCCGCCAACGTTGTACTAACTTGTAGGTTGAGGTGCACCGCCACCGGCTACGCATGTTTCCCGCGGTTGCAATATCGTATATGTTTGATTCACAATGCTCTTGCCAGTTCGCCGTCGACCGCGCCAACATCCAGGCTGAACATTGAGTACTGCACGGTCTCAACTCTAGCCGGCACTTTCCATCCTCTCGCGCCTCCGTCGTACTTCAAGATGTCCACAGACAGCCAGCAACACGCCACCGCAATTACAGCACCCGTCGCCGCTCCGGCAGCCTCGTTCGAGCACGACCCCACATCTCCAGAAGCTCGTTTCAAAGCGGGGTTGTTAAGCGAGAGCGGGCTCGCCAGACTTGTCAAGGCAAGAGACAACCCCTCCCCGGAGCCTCCTCCTCGCAAGAAGATACCTGGACCCATCACAGTCGTGTACTCCAAATCGTCGCCGCCTTCGATCACCCCGGAAACAGTGCTGCAGCTCCTACAGGAGCCCGCGCTCCCTCTAGGACCCGGCCACGCCCCCAGATTCCTCGCCCACAGGATCTCCGAGGGGCTGATTGTCAAACGCGGCCAGGGTGTCCGCCCCGTTGAGGCCACGATGATGGACTTCGTCCGCGCCCGGACGAGCATCCCCGTTCCTACCGTGCACCTCGTCTTCACCCGCATCGAGAACATGGACATCCCCCAACATGTAACAACGTACATCGTGATGGACTGCATCCCCGGCCCCACCCTGCAGTACCTCTGGGCGACGATGGACGCGCCCACGAAGACGTCGGTGCTCGCACAGCTGCAGAGCTACCTTCGCGAGCTGCGCAGCATCCCTGCAGACCCGGACACCACTCCTGGTCCGATCGGCGGGGACATGTTGGAGGGGATGTGGTTTGGAGAAAACGGCATCCCCCGGTTCCCGTCGCACCAGGCCCTGGTCGACTGGTGGAACCGCTGCTTTCCGCGTCCGGGCGAGATATACTACCACCCTTCCATCCCGGACGACCGGTTCCACGCAGACCAGCCGCTCGTGTTCACGCACGGGGACTTCAACCCGCGGAACCTCATTCTGCATGAGGGGGTGGTGTGGGTCATCGACTGGCAGCTCGCTGGGTGGTATCCGTGGTTTATCGAGCCCACGCGGATTGCGCGCGACACTGGGCTGCCCGGCTCGGAGTGGGCGACGCCGAGGGATTGGGCCGCGGCCCTGCTGCCGTTCTTTCCGGACTGCACGCGCGAGCTCCGGATGTTCAATGCGATTTGCAGAACCGTGGATAGGTTTTGGTTTGCGCCCTACCAGTTGCCGGCGCGATTCTACCCTACTGCCCCGCCGGCCGTAGCGGAGGAGACACCAGCCACCGCGGAGGAGACACCGGCTACCGAGGAGACATCGAAAGCTTGAGTATGCTTGGCACGTCCGGCTATGAATTTCGGACGGTGTGCGCTCTTTTGAGCAAGTACTACCGTGTTTGTTACACACCCATCTCGCTGATTTCTAAATGCTATGTGCGTCCAAGTAGTACCTGGTCTGTGCTATGGATTATGTATAGGCTTGCTTGTCGTGCAAGTACGCCCCGGCCCCCGGCAGCGACATCGGTGTCGATTCCATCAAATCTGACTCTGAACGTAGTAGGGCTACTGGTATGCCCGTGGACGGTGCTATGGCAATATGACTTACGCGCTGCAAGTACTCGTCCTACGGTGATTCAAGTTACTAATCCTGGCAGCGACCACGAAAGCTAAGTACTCTTGGACTTGACGTGATTTCGCAAAGCTTGAACAGCTTCGACACATCGTGCCTTCCTAATCTTCCCGACTGCTACGCAAGCGAGCCTTCGCGTGGCATATGCAGTGCCGTTATGAGGTTCTTGCATGAGAACCCCGTTCAACCACTGAAGTGGCGGCATCGGCCACCGACAAATCAGGCTACCGCGTTACAATCCGGACATTAGTTTTAGCCAATTTGGTATGTATCGCCTTATGCTCTGCCTTTGTATGTATGTGGAGGGCCCCACTTTGCAGCACTACGTCCCGGATGTCGTGTCGTCAGGACCGGGGAGCAGATATACAGTGAGTCAGACAAGTCTGCATTGTTTATTGTGTTTTACTACAGCTGCGTACGATTTCTGGAGTTCAGGGAATTCGCTGGAGGAATTTGAGGGCTTAGTTGTATGCGTACTTATGTCGTGCGTAAACCCACTCGCTGAAGCTTCGGGTAACCTCTTGTGCACGCAAATATGCAAATGTCATTATGTACATCATACCTCTCCTCCATCCTCGGGTTCGTCATCGCCATTATCACACAGAGTAAGCGCCCATTGGGGTTTGTCATGCTCACCCGCTGCGCGTCGCACGATGGCCGTTATGTTGTAGGAGGTTGTAGGTGTATGACTGCTATGCGCAAACCCTGACATTTGTGAGATAGCTTGCGGCATTGCGAAGATGGGGATGGTCTCATCCTACCGCCGGGATGGACGAACACTGGCACAGTGGCACCAGCGCGCACGCGCTGACACGAACGAACGCGGTCGCAGACTTTAAAGGTTGGGAGGAACGGTCGGGACGAGGATGAAACAAACACGTGGGGGAGCGTTTCAGGAGGGGACGGCAAAAACATCGAGCGAGTTGGGGGCCGGGACAACGGCCGGGGCGAGGGGACGGCGGCGAAAATGGAGGGAAAAGAGATGAGGAAGAGGGGCGGGCGCAGCGGCCGGGGCCGGGTCCGGACGGAGGGCGGGAGGGGCGGGGCGGTTGGCGGGACCGAGCCAATGGGAGGGCTGTGCCGTTCATTGAGCGCGATCTCAGATGCCCGAGCTCGATTATTTTCGATCTCGATTGGGAGTGCGCTCATCGTCCACTCGTCCTCGAGCTCGCTCTTCTCCTCCTCCCTCATCGTCGACGCCCGCCTCTACTTTATGCTCGCCTAACCGCCGTCGTTCGCTCGTGTTGCCGCCTCGCCTCTGTGCATTTTCTCTCGCTTAGCATCCTAATCCGCCGCCATGTCTCACCCTCCCGCCCAGCCTATGCCTTCCGCACGTCGCCCTGTCGCGCAGTCCGTGCCTCGCCAAAACGAGCTGCGTGACTTCCCCGACCTCTCCGCGACGGTAAGACCCCCACCCGCCCCCATCTCTAGCGCGGGGGGCCCCTTCTTCCGCAACGCAGTCTCTCTTCCCTCTTCCCCCACCCTGGGCGAAAAGTTCATGATCTCCTCGTCCAGAGTCGTCCGCGTATGTCCTTATATGCGCAATCAATATTTCGACCTTCTTGAGCTCATGTGCACCTGACAGCTCGTCGACGTCCGCTCGACGCCTACCAACCTTCTCTGGAACCTCTTTACGCACGCCTGCAGTCAGGTATGCGCTCTACCCGTCTCTACGCAGATCCACAGGTCCTCACTGCCCATCAGAACAAAATTGCCACACCGACCCCTATGTTGGCTCATTCCGACTCTGGCTCTGCCAACACCCTTTCTGGCGGTATCTGGGCGGTCTTTTCGACCCACGAGGACGTGCGTGCCACTATCGCCATGCTTCTCCACTCCCCTGATCCCTGCTTATAGGCTCGCGCCGCGCTCAACCTCGGCTGCGACATCTTCTCCGTCTCCCCGGCGCTCGAGTCTGACCTCGCCATGCATCCCTCCCTCAGGCGTCTCAACTTTGACCATGCCGTACGTCTCACTCTCCCGTCCCGTATCTGGTGGCGCCGCTAACGTAAAGCAGGAGCGCGAGGTTCCTCCGCGCCTTGCTGGCGGCTTCTTGCCTCCGCTCACTATCCCGGACACCTCGCGCGACATCTATTCCACCGGTGGCCCTCGTTCGCCATTTCACAACGCGCCGCCCGGTCCGAACATGTACAACGAGCCGCCGTACACCATCTCCAGCAACCCGCCGAACCCGAAGACCAGTTTCCGCGCGGGCGACTGGATGTAAGTCGCGTACGTTCGTCTACACGTAGCGGTTACTGATATTGTCCCTCCAGGTGTTCCGCTCCCAACTGCAGCGCGCACAACTTCCAGTGAGTCTGACGCGTTTTCGCCTCTTTGCTTTCCACTGACACCACTCTGTAGGCGAAACATCTCATGCATCGTCTGTGGACGCCCTCGTTCCGGCGGCGCTCCTCCGCTCTCCATCGACGTCGTGCACCCGCCTAACTACCCGCTCGCGAACCCCTCTCCCCGATTTGCGCCGCGCTACAACGGTATCCAGAGCGCGCCGCAAACGCCACTCACGACTCTGCCCTCGCCTAGTCCGTCATCGAACTTCAACTTCAACGGCCCAGCCAGCGCAGGGCCACACCCGCCGATGCACGGACAGCTGCCTTCGAAGGCCCCTCCGCCGCAGTACCCGCCGCTTACTCCGTCCGGGCGTTCCCTCAGTGTCGGTGGCCGCGTTCGCAACGTCTCGCGCGACCCGCTGGCGCCGTGCGTCATGTACTGGCCGGACAACGAACCGACGCCCGAGCCGTGCCAGATCCGCCCAGTCGACTCCGCTCTCATGACAGTACGTGTGCCTAGCGCGACGCCAGAGACGTTTCTGACGACGAACACACGACAGTTCCCGCCGATCATCAACACGGGCAACAAGGGCGCGGCGGAGAAGCAGCCTGGCGACTGGCTCTGCGGGAAGTGCAACTACCACAACTGGCGGCGCCGCAAGGTCTGCCAGACGTGCTTCCCTTGTGAGTCCGCGTCCTTCCTCCTGTCCCTGTCTTCTCGTGTAAATGCTCAATTAAACCTAACGCGCTTCTACCCCACAGACGCCGAAGGAAACGGAGACTCCATCTCTGCCGCCGTCCAGGCCGAACGTATCGCGCTCCTCGCGAACGTCCTCGCGACGCAGTTCAACGCGCTCGAGATTGATGGTCTCCCCGCTTCATCGCCCTCCGCCCCGCCCTCGCAGCAGCAGCAGCAGTCCAACAACGCCCCGCCTTTCCAGGTGCGCATGAACGCCGGCATGGGCATGGGCATGCACGGCCCCAATGACGCCTTCCTTCGCCGCGATAGCCGTGACTCTTCGCCCAACTCCGACCATTTCCCACTCCTCCCGCCGCTGTCGCTCGCTCAGCAGGAGCACGAACACGAGAAAGACGCGCTCCCGATCTACCAAACCTCGGGCGGACGCAGCGCTACGCATCCTGGCATCGCCCAGCGCGGCATCGGCATGTCTATGCACGCCCCGCGTTTCGCTTCTGGCCCGCTCATGACTTCGAGCCCCGTTGCGACGCGCACGCTCCTCCCCTCGTTCCTGCAGGACATCGTGCACTCCCCTTCCCTCTCGCCGTCGTCGGCTTCGTCCTCGTCTGCAGACCTCTCTTTCGACGGCTCCTCCGAGGACGCCCACTACGCCTCATCGTCCGGCACCTCCGCCCACTCGCACTCGCACGCCCACGCCCAGGCACACGGGCTCACGCACCCCGCCGTCGGTCAGCAGCAGCAACAGCAGCAACAGACCCTGTACGGCACCAGTGCGCACAACGCGAGCAACTCCTCCTTCCACTCGCTCGCCGGACGCAACAACGCCAACGTCCCGAGCTCGATCTGGCGGCTCGACGGCGAGGAGAGCCGCACGCTCTCCGGCCCCAGTCCGACGACGTCGGGCCCGTCTAGTGCTGGGCCCACGCCTGCTCCTTACAACCGCCCGTCGCCGCCCCACGCGCCTTCTACTGCTACTGCGAACGTGCACGTGTACGCTGGGGTGAAGAGCCCTGGAGGCAGCAGC
The DNA here is from genome assembly GCF_000271585.1 of Trametes versicolor FP-101664 SS1. Taxonomy (NCBI): domain Eukaryota; kingdom Fungi; phylum Basidiomycota; class Agaricomycetes; order Polyporales; family Polyporaceae; genus Trametes; species Trametes versicolor. The sequence goes on from NW_007360328.1 coordinate 959,693, forward strand.
ACGACGACGACCACTAGTCCGCGCACAAGCGACGCGACGCCCAAAAGTACGAACGACTTCTGGCAGGTCCGGTACAACTAAGCTATCATATCTAATCTGGAACGGTGCGTGTCCCTCTTTTTGTCTTTCTGCGTTCTGCATGTGTCCCCACCCCACATCGTTCTCCGTCCGAGGGGGCGCACGTTCTTCTCCCGCGTCCCACCACCCGTTAACGCTCCCTCTCACCTCTCTACTCATGAGACCCCACCATGTTGCCGTCCCACGAACGAACGCTCACGCCTCTCGCAGTGTAGGAAAACCAAATGTATTGCGCGGACGCCGACCACTGGCCACCACTTGTTGTGCACTCACTCACCCGCCGACCCGGCCCCTCTGAACTGTATCTACCATCTTGCTTCCTCTCTCGCCTCTCTCGCCGGATCCTTCCTTCCCGTCCCGTCCCTATCTTTCTCCCCCTGTCGTTGCGCGCCCGCCGTCTCGCTTTCGCAGACGTTCGCCAAGGGCCCCTGTGTCGGCGCGCGGCCCCACGCCCACGCCGTCGCCCACGGCCTGCCCCACGACAGCCCCCGTCGCTTCGCACACCTCGCTCGCCTCGACGGCCGTGAGTGCGCTCGACGCGCACCCTTCCCTTCCCGCCCACTCGCCCTCGGACCCGGACGGCGGAGCCCCAACCCTCACAAATCAAAAACAGAAAACGGAACCCTAGTAAATACGTGTACACCCTGGTAGCATCACGATGGACCCCGACTGCCCCCCTGCCCCCGACCCTTACATCTACATCTAGTCGTAGTAGTGTGCCGCAGTAGCCGGCCGAGAGACTCTTGCTGCATGTTGCTTGTTGCTGTTGTGAACGAACGAACGATCCCGCTGGCGCACGGAGGATGGAATAAAATATGGCGCCGCGCGTGCTTATTTATCCCTGCTCATGGATGGGGATGTGTGTGCGAGGTCGGGTGCGGTGGTGGGGATGCTTCGGCGTTGGGGTCGCTTCGACGCTCTTCGTGGTGTTCGTAGGTTTCTGGACTCAGGGGGAGAATCCGGTACATCGCCCGAAATCCGCACAATCACCGACGGCGCCGTATGCGCGAGACATGAAGACTTGCGAGGCCCCGGAGGGCGCTGCATTGCGAGCAAGCAAGAGATCTGGTACATGTACAGTGCTACAGCGACGGGACGTCGTCTACGTCTATCACTTCTCCAACCTACACATTTTCTCCCCTCCCCACGCGTCTACTTCCTCAAGCCATTCTGCAACACGCGCTCCCGCCTGCTCCCGACCGCCGCATTCAGCTCGTCCATCATCTTGACCGTCGTCGCCCAGTCCACACACGCGTCCGTGATGCTCACCCCGTGCTTGAGCGCGCCCGGGCCCTCGGGCGGCACGTCCTGGCGGCCCGCGTTGATGTGCGACTCGACCATGACGCCCGTGATGGTGCGGTCCCCGGCGGCGAGCTGTGCGCAGATCGATGCGAGCACCTTGGGTTGGTTGTTGTGGTTCTTCTCCGAGTTGCCGTCTGCGCGTGTGGGGTGTCAGTGAGGAAGGGGAATGGGAGAGAGAGGAGGGGACGCACGGGAGCAGTCGATCATGATGGAGGGGTGGTGCTGCGGGCGGGCCTTTTCGATGGCGGACGCGGCGGCCTTGACGTGCTCGGCGGCATAGTTTGGGCCCTTCGTCCCGCCGCGCAGGATGACGTGCACGTCCTGCGTGTTTCCCAATTAGAATGCGCGCTCGAGCGGGAAAGGGAAAGAACTGACCTGGTTACCGCGCGTCTTGACGATAGCGGCCAGACCCTGCTCGGTGACACCCATGAACGCATGCGGGTTCGACGCGGAGCGCATCGCGTCGACCGCCACCGTCATCTGTCCACACGCCCGTTAGCTTCTATCTACACATCGTCCCAACGCCAAGCGCACGCACCGAGCCGTCCGTGCCGTTCTTGAAGCCGATCGGGAACGACACGCCGCTCGCGAGCTCGCGATGAAGCTGGCTCTCGGTCGTGCGCGCCCCAATGGCGCCCCACGAGATGAGGTCCGCGATGTACTGCGGGGAGATGGTGTCGAGGAGCTCGGAGCCGACGGGGACGCCCATCGCGGTGAGGTCGCAGAGGAGCTGGCGCGCGAGGCGCAGGCCCTTGTTGATGCGGAAGGAGCCGTCGATGTCTGGGTCGTTGATGAGGCCTTTCCAGCCGACCGTCGTCCGCGGTTTCTGTGGGTGTCGGTCAGCACTGGGCGACGTTCACATAGGGATGATTCTATTTGGAAATCCCAAGTATTGCGTTGAACCCCTCTGCTAGTTCGTACCGCGCGCCAGGCTTAGTTCCAGCCCTGTGCGCGGCGCGAACTGTTCGGGTATCGTCTCAAATATTCCCGGGAATATCTTGCTGAGCCCATGTCGCGCAACGGTGCATCGCGCGCGCCATGCGTGGCACTCGCGAGAATGGAACCCGGTTATTTGCGTACCCCGTATTTCTATATAGGAAAGGAGGGAGACAATGAATCACCTCGCTGCAAGTTGTCAACAAGATCAGCACTCCGCGAATGGCTACTAGAAGGTAGAATTGACATACAAGTAGGCGCGCATGACGATGAGGAGGTTCGGCCACTCGGGCATCTTTTGCTTGAGGAGGTGTGCATACTCGATGGCCTGTGCGGTGGAGTGGATGGAGCAGGGCCCGACGACGACGATGAGGCGATCGTCCTTGCCGGCGTTGATGCGTGCGGCGGCGAAGCGGGCGGAGGCGATGGTGTGGAGGGACTCGGGCGAGGACACGATCTCGTGTCTGAGCAGCGCGGGCTGCACTAGGGGATCGTACTGCGGGAACAAGCGTCACGGGAGGAGATAAGATGAGACAGGCGACAGTGACGCACGCCGATAACGCGACGATCCTGGATGTACATCTGCATCTTGAGCTCGTCCTCGGGGACAGGCGTCGCGTCTGCGCTGTTCGTCCGGACCGGCATCACTTCCTCGGGCAGGGCTGTGTGGGGAGAGAGAGCGGGGTGAGGGGGCGCGTGGCGGGCGGGGAGAAGAGAGGGGGCGCACGGAATCTGAAGGTGTGCGGGGCACGCTGGGCTATATGTGCGGACTCTGCCATTGTTTTGGGGGCGAACTAGGAGGATGAGAACGGGATCCGAGGGAGAGGAATGAGAGCGGAGGATGAGAGGACGGCTGGAGAGAGTCCCAGCGCACTGCAGAGCACGGGAAATCGGATGAGATTACATCCGCCTGCGATCCTAAATCGGACAGCGATGGCGTCCTGATGTCGCCCCCGCCACATTCCAAGGACATCGCTGTCAAAAGTAACATGTCATGTCAATCGCGCCAAGATCGCGAGCGCCTTCCCCCACCACCGTCCGCTTTCAGAAATCCCTTCCGCGCAGCAATACCGCCCGCGACACGACATAGACATAGCAACTAGCATGTATTCATCACCGTAGACAGTGTAATATACTCCATTTCGCCCTACACACCTGTTCGCGAGGGCCATGAAGGCGACAGATGGGCCCCTTCGTCGATACCAATGCACCCCCTTCCCCGATCGCGACCTTCTCAAGCTCTCCGATAGCGTCCTCGCTGTTCAGCCTGACAGTGAGTGAGTGAGCGTCGGTACCGCACTGCGAGGGCGTATATAATGACGCTCTCGCGCGCCCTGCTCACCTTGCTACTCATCCAGCATCCTCGCCCGCTCTACGAAACACCCGATACGATGCCCGACTCACCCCCACCCACCGGTCGAATCCGTCCTCCGGAGCCACTTTCCCCGGGGAGCCAGCCCACTGTCAAACGTCCTCGTCCTCTTGCGGGGCTCGGCGGCAAGTTCTTGCTACCGCCGAGTTTCAGCGGACAAGGCAATGCTGCCCGCGCGACAGGGACGACGACGTCGTCCTTGCGCAGCACCCCCACAGTCGCGTCGCGGGCGCCCTCCGTGGCATCGAGCCGGGCGCCCTCGCCGGGCCTGGACTTGAGTTCACAGCAGGTCTCAGGACGAGGGCGGCAGCGCGCGGCCACAGCGACCGGTAGCGTCTCAGTCGACAAAGGCAAGCGTCGCGCTGTGGAAGAAGAAGGCAACGCAGACGCCATCGTGCCCGGTAAGCCCACAACATCGGGCGCTCTACGAGAAATTGCGAGACTTACATGCACGCGGTCGATGTATGCAGGCGCGGGCAAGCGCAGCGCCGACATGCTGATGCGCCTGCAGAACAGTATGGACACGGTATTAGCCAAAGTGGACAGTCTCGAAGAGAGGGTGAAGAAACTCACCAATGAGAACAACCGCCTCATCACGACGGTCGCAGAAAACCGAACGCTTTTGAAAGAGCTTCGCGTGACTGGTGACGACACGGTCGAGCGTCTTGACAACCATGTCGAGCGCGTGGAGAACTGCCTCGAGCGGATAGGTGACCTTGAAGACCGCGCCATAGCCGAACAGGTAGGCCGCGCAGCTGTCGCCGCTGCGGCAGCCGCTCCGCCCAGCGAGATTGAGGTAGTCGCCGTCGCGAGCAAAAGAGAGCTGCAGACTCGGACGTTCTTTGTGAGTTACCACGTCGGCGCTGCGATGTCCAAGTGCCCGTCAACCATACTCACCACATTGCAGGCTTGCCTTCGCAGCGTCCTCCAGGGCATGATGGGTGTTCGCAAGAAGGCCCTGTTGCCGAAGCCGATGAAGCGGGGGTTCTGGTCGGACGAAGATCCCCTGAGTCCTACCCGACTGCTTCGTCCACGATGGGAAGACGGCTGGCCGACGAACCGCGAGGGATGGGTGGCAGATGTCGTCCAAAAGGTCAAGCGGGATGGGCGCCGATGGTCGACTTCGCTGTCGCAGGAGATGCTGAACATCCTGCCGGACGACGTGATCGAGGACGGGCTCGAAACGTGCTTCGGTAACATGGCCAAGAGGTACAAGGAACGACGAGACCAAACAAAGGCGACTCGGGAGGAGACGCTGATGTACAAACGGCAGCGTCGCCGCAAGGTCATTGTAAGTAACTCCTATGACACACACGACTACCGTACTCACGATGTATGCAGAAGGCCGGTGAGCGGTCCGACGTGCGAGAGCATATCCCCGCGCTTGTGGGGCCAGAGTGGGACTGGTTCTTCCAATGGCAGTACCAGTCCACGGACGAGTCCGACCACAGCGGTCCGACGAGCGCGATTGATCCAGACACTGAGCAAGAGGGACCGGCGCTCACTGATGCTGCGAAGGCCAAAGCGGCGCGAGTTCCTGCACGCACTCGACCCTGGAAACAGCGCGCGCCGGCCTACCGAGGAGCGACCGTGAGTCCTGATGTTGCTTCGGGGCTTTGATGTCGCTGAGGCGCGTGCCAGGTCACCGCTCTCTACAATCAAGTTGATGCCGTAGTCTACTCTGAGCGGGCCACCGATGACGCTGAGGCCATCCAGGGCAACACTCACCATGTTCGCATTCGGGGGCCCCCTCGACCTGATGACAAGAGCGAGCTCCCGATCCTTCGCAAAAATGCGCAGAAAAAGGACGGAGTGAAGATCGAGTTGCAGAAGATTCCTTTGGCGATGGTTGACCCACGGTGGTTGAGCACGGAGACCGGGCGCAAGTTCCGCCATGTACAATACATCGCGGACTGGATCGCAGGTGAGACAGATGTTGTTGTTGCCGAGGATGAAGGAGTGGATGACGGTGGAGACGAAGAGGATGACGTGGAGGAGTAGAACGTAGTCGCAAGGAGTGAGCGCGGGGAGAGCGGCGTGTGTGGGAAACATTCCTGGGGGTGGATCAATAAATCAGTGTTCTGACTGGCCGTTATTCCGGTACATCCGGTTCCTGAGTATTCTGCGGTGCGCGAGCTTGTCAGAGTTCTGCAGCTGTTGTCATGCAGTGTGCTCACATGGCAAAGTGACATCGTCACCCAGAGTTTCTTGCGTGGGTGCTCAATTGTTCCCAGAGCAAAGTGTCCAGAGAACTCATGGACATCGACAACTGTCTGGTTTCTCAAGACATTATGATTCCATGTACCGATGCCGAGATCGGTCGCCCTGACAAAGGATGATTAGATGAGCGCCAAGTCACAGTTGCTCAAAGACGCACCGCAAAGCCCACGGCATCTCGGGGATGTTGTCCCCGCAGAACGGCTGAACAACCGCACACGTCACCTCCAGGGGTGGCATGTTCGGATCGCTACGCAAATGGGTGATATGGAATATATGCGTGATTTGCACAGGCACCCGGCCGTTCATATAGGCATAGCGGGACTTGGATCCCTGCGGAGACGATGAAGCACCGTAACGCAGGCCGGAGATGTTGACAGTCGAGTGTGACTGGACCGCAGTGGCAACAAAACACTCGCCGTCAAGACCAACTGGGGCGGTATCGGGCAGGAGCTCCACGGTGTCTTGCCACAGGTCCCGGAGGTAATGATACATCAGCGTATAGAGCCCGAGAGACCTCAGATCTTCGATCCGGGGGTGCGGCGCGAGATGAACCGTTCCTGCGGAACGAATATATTAGCAACAACAATCATGAGGCTGTTGCATGCAGGCGTCACCGGAGCTTATCTCGGCGTTCATGGTCGCAATGAGTGTGAGCAGTGTCCCGCGTTGAGCGGTCGCCTTCGTGCTATCGCCTTTGAGAATGCCCTTTAACTTGATGATCATGTCAGCGTCGCTTTGGGCCTTCTGATCGCCGAGTGCCTCGAGGTGTTGTATCTAAATGACACAGCTGAGCATATACCACTCTTGAGCTCGCGAACATACCAATTCATGAATCAGGACGGCCTTCGTCCATCCTCGCATCATGGTCGCCTCGATTTCCCCACCCACATGGCCATTGTGTCGGAGCTTTGTGAGAAAGCCGTTGTTGCGTTCATACGGGTACGTCCACCAGCCATACACAGGCCCGAGCATCAGTATCCACAGCCACAGGTGCATGAGTATGTGGAAGTAAGGGACTAGATGGCAGAACATGCGCGCCCATGTCTGACACGCGCGTTCATGGCAGTCCGCCGCGCGCATGGTCTCTTCCACAGTGATGGACTGGGAGCCATATATCCGGATCGCGACGGCCCATTCCATTGTGTTGTCGAAGTGGTGTTGATAATTGCGGTCCATCCGTAGCTGCGCAAGTTCTTCCATGTCAGCAATGGTCGTCTCGGGGTTAGCCGCAATATTAGCGCGCCGTCGCTTGTTCAGGAGCTCCTCGACGCGCACACGTCCCTTTGCGGCCTTGGTAGATGATCGTGGAAGCGGTGCATTCTGGTCCGGGATCTTGCCCTTGATCTGCCAAGCAGCGTAGAGACCGGGAATGAGTACGTGCGCAAAAGAGCGCCATTGATCCGCTTTGCCGGCACCCCCGGAGACCAGCTAGAAATATGATGAGTTAATACACCACCGCGAAGCGCAGAAAGTCACTGACACCATCCGGTAACCGCGTGATGGATGCCGGCCACACGATGTTTTGCAGGTACTCTTCGAACTTCTCTAGCGGCTTGTCTCTCTTGTTCCTCTGCGTAAACATTCCGCCCTTATGGAGGATACTTTGTATGACATGTTTCGCCTCGCCTGTAAAATAATAAATAGCGTCTCCAGGAGATATCTGCTAGTATGACATAAAGCGACTTACCGAGGTACGCACCGTGCATGAAATCTGGTGGCGAGTCACGCCCGGGGAGCCAGTCAGGCAGAGCATCAAACAGGGACCACTGGACTCCTCGCTTCTCAAAAATTTGTGCCTGGTCGTCGGCGTCGGCGTCGCGCCACAGATTCGCATACTTCAAGAACCTCCAGTCGTTACGCAATTTGAAGCCTACAACGCATCAGCAACTGTGCATACAAAGTAGATGTATACGTACGAGCTGTATCAAAGCACTCCGGGGTGACGAGAGAAGAGAACGGCGCCTCGCACATGTCGCACATGAAGGTCTCACTTGTGTGACCGCGCAGGCCGTTGGCTTTGTGTGAGGCCGGGAGATCGCAGCATATGTTGTTGAGGAACGCATGAATCGGCTCAAAGGTGGTGTCGGCGTCACCAGTGCCGTCAGAACGGAGTATGATCCCTGTAACGGCCATTAGACAGAGGCATTTCATGCGCGTTCATGAAGAACAATTGATAATGCACCGTTGTATAGCTTATGCAGCTCGGCATGTAGAGGACCGAGTATCTTGTTCAAATGTTCAGTTGTGGGCTCAGTCGGGCCCGGTATGACGCAATACAGCAGCGTCTCTTCTCGTCGAAATCTGACACTGCGTGGATTGTTGCATATCGTAATGTAGACCGCGCCAACTGAGTATCCGCCGCGCTTCATCGCGCGGAACCTCAATATGTGCATTAGTATGGCTGCAAGTTAATGTGAGAACGTGCACTGACCAGTCAATGTTGATCTGGAGAACCAGCCCGTTGGGCAGCGAGACGAAGCGCTGATGAACCTCCGCAACGTCCACATCGTGAACTCCCCATTCTCCGCCGCGTCGCCGTTCCAGACCCGCCGCGATACAGCGCCAACCCCAGCCGTCCATCATATCAAACAGCCGGTAGTCCGCGTTCGCCCAGCCCTCCCAGTCATTACACGAAGCGGGCGGCATGCGCTTGGGCTGGTCAGCGTCCCCGCGCCACTTATTCCAATCTTCGAGTTTTCCTGGGCGCGCTGCCATCCGAGCGATGGAGTCAATGAGTGCCGTAGTCGGGATCACTTTCACGGGGATGCGTTTGATTTTGCCGTCCGCAGTGGTCTTGTAGTTGAATAGTGTGCCGGGACAGTCCGGCTCAGAACACAGGTTGCTTGCGAGAGAGTAGAGGTCGCGGGGATGATGGTGTGACCAACATGTATTGCAGGTGAAGTAGTACGTAATGTATCGGTCAGGATCGACGCCGAGACGTCGCTCGACAGTGCGAAGGGTTCGCGCCATGCTCTGGAGGTCTGGGACCTCGAACCCGGCCGTCTCCGGAAGGGCTGCCAGTGTGGCATAGTAGCCGTCAAGCATGGTTTTGCATAGCTCCTTGGTGGCCCCGTGGACCGCGGACGCGAGATAGACGTGCAAGTAAGCATTGCGTACGAGGGGGTGCTCAAACATAGCACGGGGGCGGCCGCTGTGATAGCTGTATGTCGTACGGAGAGTGTCCAGAGAGTCGGCGGCCTCGTCTTCCAGGAGTTGATCAAAGAGTGTCTCGATGTCCACAAACAGCGGGTCCTCAGAAATCTCCAGGCCGTCGTCATCATCTGCATCGTCGTCGTCATCAGCAGCCGCAGCCGCAGCACCACCGCTTGGAGCAGGACTAGGAGAACGCCCAGGTGCGTCCGGCTCAGGAGACGGACTAGGGGAACGCGAACGAGGGTCGAGGTACGAGACACCACCATCAGACTGGTAGCCAGCAAGTTCAGCAGGGCCGTCAGGTTGAGGACTTGGAGACCGAGAGAATGCCCAAGCTGCGCTAGCCGGATGATGACCGAACTCATCGCGAACAGGACTCGAGTTGTGCACAGGAGAGGGGGGTCGCCGAGCACCAGTTGGTTCGGGTGGGTCCTGGCCGGTGTCCTCGTCGTCGTCGAAGAATATGCCAGAGTCGTCTTCCAGCGCATTGTCTGCAGCCCAGGTGGAAGTGCCCGCACAAGTAGGAGAAGACTCACGGAGACCTGGGGCCCTTGAGGCATTATCTCTCCCAGATGGCCCCGATCCGCCCGTCCCAGACAGCCCCGAGTCCCACCCTCCTGGCATTGTCGAAAGATCTTCATCCGGTAATTGGTCGCCAAGTCCTAGCCCATGTGCCCCAGAGCGAGAGTGACTAGCATCTTGACGGTTTCGTAGTTTTGCGCAACGGACGCGCTCGGCACATTTGAGGTGTTGCTCGATGGTCCTGTTGGTATGGTACTCGGTGCCATTGATGGAAGCTGCACAGGGCGGACAAGGGCAGGGGTAGCGGATATCTGAATCAGAACGAGGAGCCCGAGGCATGACAGAGCAGCAGGACGTGGCGGTGGGGATGCGGTGGTCGAGGAACAGAGCTAAGGCCCGGGCGCCTATTGTGAGCTCGCTGCTTGTTGTTCGTTCACGTGCACTAATACAGAATGTAATCCATCCGATCTCTATGTTACGCCTGTTTGAATGTAATCCTATCCCATTGGTATGCCATTTTAAATGTCCTCCGAATGTGTCCGGTGACATATTTCCTGTGATCTGCAGTGGCGAGTCACTTGCAGTCGAAAAGCTTTTCGCACAGCCACAGTCCATGCGATCGCGCTCCAAACCTCCCGATCACCCTCTCGCCCTCCCCTAGCCTCTCCTCGACCGCACGTTTGTCGCCCACCGAGCCGCTCTGCTCATCGCGAGGGCATCGCGACATATCTCCTCGCATTTCCCGCTCAATCGCGGCGAGTCCCACCGCGCACCCCACTCCGTCCTCCCCATCGGCGCGGACGCCCACGCCTGCCGCATTGCGCTCCGCCCAGGGTCGCAGCCCCCGAATCGTGCGCACCCTCTCCCGCCCCCTCGGCCGCCCAGTGGGAGTCCCTGACGTGGCAAATACCACCGCCCAAACAACTGCCTCGATATCGCTATCGCGCGCCTTCTTCTCTCCCAGCGCACCCGCGCCCCGTGTTTTCCGCGCTGCCCAAACCCGTCGCAGCCCGTCGCGCGCGCATCATTGTAGATACACACCGGCTAGTAAACTCTAACACAACCCAATCACCGCCCCTGATCCCGCCTGTGCCTCCATCCCCAATTAATTCCAAACAAACCAAACACAACTCAGTCTCCTACGCGCGCCATCACCATGTCCTCGCCCGCGCCTGGAACAACTCGCATCGCGCTCGCGCCCTCCCCGGGCTTCTGCGTCAAGTCCTCCGCGCTCAACGCTGCGCTCCTCACCCTCTCCGGGCCCGACCATGCCACCACTGCGCTCCCCATCCCGATCGACCGCAAGGTGTTCGTGAATATCGCCTGGGACAAGCACGTCCCCGCCCCGCCCGCCCGCAGCGAGGCCGCCATCGAGCGCGCCATCGCCGGGGACGTCGCTCTTAGCGGGCCCGCAGACCCCGAAGACTGGTATGTGCCCGTCATCGTTCCCGAACCGCGCGCAGACACGGATAAAGGTGCGTACCGCTTGGAGGGTAGGATGGAAGTGGTGCTGACGGGCGCGGATCCGTGGGGCAGCGGGGAAGCCGTCCGTCGTGTTCGACTGCATCTTCAGCGCGTCCCTCAAGCCGCGCGCCCTCCGCTCGCCCGAGTTCAAGACATTCCTCGTCGGTGAGCCTCTTCCCTCTCTCTTCTCCGCCCCGCCCCACACTTAACCCGCTCGATCTCCTCATTACCGTCCCTACATTGCGTCGCCGCCGCCACCCCCGCGCGCCGCCAGAGCTCGCGTTCCAGCGCATCGAGACACAATACGGTGTACAGCTCTCGCGCCAGATCGGCACGCCCAACATCGCCGCCAAGGGCAAGCTCGCCCCGCGCACAGTCAGCGTCCCCACCGCCCTCCTCGCCCCCGCGCCCTCTCTCGCCTCCGCTTCCTCTCCGCTGTCTGTCGATGCGCCCCCGAGCAAGCCAGGTAAGCCGCTCATCGAGGAAGTCTCCGTGCCCGCGCCCGCTGCGAAGGGCATCTTGAAGGCCCCGCCCTCGGGTATAAGGAAAGCGAATGCGGTGGTCCCGAGCTTGAGCTGGACGAAGACGGACGACGGCCGGTTGCGTATCGCGCTCAGTGTGCCACACCTCGTGCGTCTCTCCCCTAACCGTGTGCCTTGTGCATTCACTGATAGCTGCCTTGCCTCGACCTCCCTCTCTCTCTCGCATGCGCACACGAAACGTCCACCTCATTCGTTTCTATCCGCCTGCGCCCCCCGTTCGCCTTCCCACATCGCCGATTCCGCCTACCCGGCCCCCACACAGACACACGCATCCATCCCCCATACGACGCTCGACCTCGAACCGCGCCGCATCCTCTTTTCCGCCCCCTCTCCCGCCCCCGCTTCTTCCGTACAGCTCGACCTCGATTTATCCCTGCCAGACGCCGAGATCGAGCGCGCATTCGCAGCGGCGGCAGGCGAGGACTGGGCAGAAACACGGAGGGCGGCGCTGGGGCTGAAGGGTGAGCGGCCGCTGGACGTGGACGGGGCGCGAGCGGAATGGCGCGTCGGGGAGGGGCTGTTGGTGATTTACGCGTAGACTGCCAGCCATGTACATACCAGTGGCGACGATGCACATCTGTTCTTCTGGTCGGGGAATTGGAAGGGAGGTCATCGAACACACATCAGAAGTCATTTACAGGGCGAGCGGTACATTCCTCGAAATAATCATAACATAGTCCTCTCGCTGTCAGCATCGTCGTCCCATCTCATCTCACAACTCTATGCGCACACTCAGCCGCCTGGCTTGCCCAACAACGCATACCCGCTCCCCTGCGGCCCGAACCGCTACAATCAACCGCATACAATCAGCCGCCTTCACATAAAACCCAGCAACCGCGAGACTCACCTTCCCATAACACCGATGGCAAAACGGCTCCCCCTCCTTATCCGCAACCTTCCCGCTATCGAGCGTATGCCCACACTCTGCACACCGCAAACACCCCTTATGCCACGTCTTCCCCACCGCCTTCACCTGCTCCGCAAAGTACACCGCGAGCCCGCACCGCCCGCACCGCGGCGTGCCCCCGCCCCACTGCCGCCCCGTCATCGTCGGGGACAGCGGCGGCCCCCCAGCCCCTCCGCCGCCGCCTCCGCCCAGAGCAGCGCCGTACCGCGTGCCGGTCATCGAGGGGGCGAGCGGGACTGACATCGTGCGCCGCCCGCGGTCGGTCTCTGCCGGGGCGGGGGACTGGGTCGTAGCGGCGGGCGAGGCGAGCGGGATCGTGCGCGGGAGCCCGCCCGCCCCGCGGCCGACGTGCGTCGGGATCGGGGAGACGTCTTCCTCGGCCTCGGCCTCTGCCTCGTCCGCGATGCGCTGCATCTGCTCGGTCGCCTGCAGGAGCGAGGCGGGGCGGGAGCGCTCCCTGCCGTTCGGGCTCAGCGTGCGCGTCGGTTTGAGCAGCCCTGGGCCTGGGGACGTCGCCCCTCCGCGATCGCGGTCGAGACCGGCGCCCCCGGTGGCATGGCGGCGGACGGGCAGCGGCGGGGCGTTGCCGTTCGTCCCGGAGAGCGAGTTCGAGTACGCGTGCGAGTTGGAGTTCTGGCGTGGGGGAAGAGTGGGCGGTGAGGCCGCGCGATTGCCGCCGTTGAAGCCGGAGCGGATGGGGGAGGACGAGGGCGAGGTGAGGTCGTCGCGGTGGGGGAGGTTGGCGTGGCGGAGGTCGCGCGTGCCGAAGAGCTTGACGTGACAGTTCTTGCTGGGGGCGTGGTGAGTTGTTTACGTGTTATACGGGGCAGATTGCGCGTACCAGTAGGGCTGGGGGGAGAGTCAGTAGGGGATGACAAAGAGAGGGTGGCGGCGTACCTCCTCATCGTGCTCGACCAGGCTGAAGGAGTCGAGGCGTTTCCCGCAGGACTTGCACGCTAGGCATGGCTGGTGTAGAGGTTCAGCGGGATAAACATGCGTTGGATCTGCGAACTTGCCTTGTGGTAGAGCTAGGAGAGGGTCAGCGCAGAACATACTTGAAGCAGACATGACGTCGTACCTTGCGTCCAGGGCCCATGATCTAAGCGAGGCCGGTGAGTGGGAACGCGTGCTGGGAGAGAGAATTACGGACCTGCTCTGCGGCATAGACGGACTTTGCGCATCTTGGACAGATGGGGGTCCCTCCGAACGGATGCATGCTGAGTATGAGGTAGTTCGTAGGTAAGTGGTAGCGATACAGCGCCCGGCCTGCGCCCTCTCGACGCGCTGCGGGCCGGCCGGCGTCCCCATTAGGCAGGCGGCTCGGGGATGACCGGATAAGGTTCCCACGAGTGATGCGGAGATGGAAAATTGATTGGGCAGCGATTTTTCGGGCGCGTGGATTTGAGCGAGCTGGACGTCCGCACCGTGTTTCCATCTCTCCTCCATCTCTCCCTCTTCCCTCTCCTTCTCGTCTAGACCACCCCTCCCTCCTTCTCTCGACTCATCATGTCCGACGACGAGCAGCACAACCACAACTTCGAGCAGGTCAGTCGCCTCCGCCTCGCCTAGCCTGCACAGCTCTCGTGCTCATACTTTGTTCGCCCGCCCCCGCACAGGCCTCCGCCGGGGCCTCGCTCACCTTCCCCATGCAATGCTCGGCCCTTCGCAAGAACGGTCACGTCGTTATCAAGGGTGAGCCCCTCGCACCCTCGCCTAGCGCGCCGCCGCTCGAGAAAATGCTGAATAATGTCCTTTGCTGCGGTACCCAGGCCGCCCCTGCAAGATCGTCGACATGTCCACCTCGAAGACGGGCAAGCACGGTCACGCCAAGGTCCACTTGGTCGCCATCGACGTACGTCCCCATTTGCACCTTTGTCTCGAGTGCGCCCACTCATTTTTATCATCTTTCCAGATCTTCACCGGCAGAAAACTGGTCAGTACTCGTGCCCCAAACAGACGCTGATCACATCCCGATCTCATCGCATCTACCCGTCTACAGGAGGAGCTCTCGCCCTCCACCCACAACGTGGATGTCCCCAACGTCTTCCGTAACGAATACCAGCTCGTACGTCGCCCCCATCTCCTGAATCATGTGAAGCTATACACTGACCCTTCTGGTTCGCCTAGGTCAACATCGATGACGGCTTCCTCAACCTCATGTCCCAGGACGGCAACCCGAAGGACGACGTCAAGGTCCCCGAGGGCGAGCTCGGCAAGCAGATCCAGACCGACTTCGACGACGGCAAGGACCTCCTCGTCACCATCATCTCCGCCATGGGCGAGGAGCAGGCCATCTCCGTCAAGGAGGCCCCCAAGGGCTCGGCCTAAGCGATTCCCTCTCATCCTGTGCGTCCCCCCGCCTTTCTTCTGCTCTAACACTCAACTTATGCATGCCCGCCAGATCTCCCGCTCACTTTCCGCCCGGTTCCTTTGCTGTTGTTGTGTTAGTCATTGACACGCCCGCCGTCGTTCAGCTGTTAAGCGCCAGTAGTATCCGTAGCAGTACCCCCATCTGTCACCGTGCATGTACCCACCACCCCGCCTCTGCATACCTTGTATCACTTCACTCCCTGTGTCATACAATGGAATGCCGCATGGTCCATCCTACCAGGATTACCATCCCCGTAGAGCGCCCTGTAACACACCCCAGCCCCAGCGTGCATGCTTGACACTTGTGACTCCCCAACTAAGGCGCTCGCGGCACCGTCGACCAATCCGCATCGTTCAATATACAGCCCTAGCGCGTGGCGACGACCCCGGCGTGCATGGTTGGCAATTACGTTGCAGGTCGAGCGAGCAGACGTCCTGCCCAATGCCGCCTAATGCCATGCAGCTCTACACACATGTTTTAAATACTTATAAAGGGCACCCCCTCAGTAGGGTCAGATGCATGACACTGTGAATGGTCGTTACGTGATCTGTGGGGAGGTGGCTCGCCATCAGTGCTGAATACTTACCCTACGGAATCTAACACACTTACTATAGTAGTACTATTGAAACTCTTCGCAGACCACCTCACAGATTAAATCAAACAGTTTATCTCAAAGTAAGATTGACCCACCTCAAACCTGACCACATCACGTGGGCCGGAGTTGTCACACTCGAGCGAATCTGGGTGGTGAAAAGGAAAGATTAAACTACCCAGCTGTGACATCGTATCTTGAGGTAAAACGGCTGGATCAGTCGATAGTTCGATGTATGAACTACAATCTGTTGCAGCCGTTTCAGGAGTGGGTACGCATAACGGAGTGGGTAGCCGTTGCAATCGAGTTTTGGAAGATCGGGCGCCTAGTAGATAGCCTGAAAAGGCAGTGGGGAATATTTCGCATTACGCCGTGGACGGTGGCAGTCGGTGCTCGCGTGCGTTTATAATGCCTCACTAGAGATTATTTGCAACGCGGTCAGCCATCGTGGGGTAAGACCGACTGTATAGTGGAGCAAGATTTTGGGCCCTCCGCATTCAAATGCGCCCCAATATCCCGTAGACAACTGCTGTACACAATGTATGGCGCACGCGAGGCACACATTGTGGCCCCACCTGTCGCCCTAATAGACAAGAAAAGCCCTACCCGAGACAAGAAAAACGCGTTGCAAATAATCCCCACTGTTCTTCCTTGAGGACATAACATACTTACTACGTATGTACAGGGCATATTCCAGTGTCTTTGCCAGACTTTTTGTACGCGTACGTACATGCAGTCACTTACTATACAAAATTGAATCAAATATGCTCTCTGACGCCGAGTTCATGTGCTTGTCACACTGTGACCATAGTGGTCAGGTTTGAGCTGGGTCAATCTTAGATTACTGTAGAGATCAGACGTTAGCGGCGCGTCACAGGTCACAACAGCCTCTGCCCCGCCAGGACCCGGGCAACTCCCCTAAGGGTTTGGCCTCTGATAGGGTTTTTCATTGCCTATATATGGTAAGTAGGTCTGGCCCTCATAGGGTTTTTGAGGCCAGCGTCGAGCATTAGGTGCCCATAGGTTCAGCCCCCATAGGGTCGCCGATGGACCAAATTGGGTATGTTGCGGGCGCCTATGGCATGTGGCTAAAAATCGTGACAAAAGCTGTTACTTTTGCGTGACATTTAGTGACATTCTGTTACATGTTCGGCCACCATAGGGTTTTTGAGGCCCGGAATATAGGGTTTTTGAGGCCGAAATTTCGGGTCTCGGGGGCCAAACCCTTAGGGGAGATGCCCGGGTCCTGCCCCGCCGCTATTGGCCCCTCGGTCACTGGTCACCAAGGTCATCACTGCTTGTGACAAAGGTACGACACACCGTAGCGCCGGCCACCGCTGGCGCAGCGGCGGTAAGGGGTGTCACAATTGCTGCTCTGAAGGGCGCGGTCACAGGTCACGGTGGACCCCACTGCTCTGCCGCATCGTCTCCGACTGGTCACACCCAAACCTGCTGCTGCTAACATCTGATCTCTACAGTAGTCTTGTTTATCTGTGTCAACAATGTTGAATGCCTGTCTGCTTGGATCATCCCCAAATCTTGAAGCAGCCTCCTTACTATGCCATGAGGGGCCCACAAAGGACATCAGCAAAGTCTTGATTTCTCCTGATTTAACTTACAGTGTCTTATGGTCTTATCAAGGCAATAAGACACCATAAGTGCCATAATGCAGTCCCTCAACAGACTGCATTATGGTCTTAGGCCCTTGATAAGACCCTAAGGTACTGTAAGTTAAATCAGGAGAAATCAAGACTTTGCTGATCCAAGTGGTTTACCGGGTCGCTTTATTGACATAAGCCTATTTCCAAGACCCCCCTCCACCTCTTCCCATATCTGGTGAATTTTCACATGTTTCTGACATGATGCTCAAAATGGAAACCCCAATTGCCCATACAGTATTCTGTCATACCTTAGCATCATGTACTGAGCTAAGACTCAGATATAAGGAGACTTACATAGATGTGAAGTGCCTGCATGGTGTGGTGTTTGGAATTCATGTGTCACACTCAGCATATTCAAGGGACAAACCATCGCCCTAGCAGAGCAACAATCAAGAGTGTTGGGGTCCCAAAGGCTTGGATGACCTACCATGTTGACTTTCTTGTTCAATAAAGGCTCAGCTTACTTCCTGAGCTCACCTTTGGCCTAGATACTGGATGTATACCTGCACAGAGCTTACAAATTTGATACAGTAGAGAGGCATACATGAATTGACTTAAGGCCCCTGGGACACCCCCCCTCCTCCCACCCTGGGTTATAGCATCTTTCAGTGCCCCCTCATATACTATGCTATGTGAAAAATGTGACTCCATGTAGCAATTTGAGGGGGATGCAACCAATGTTGCATGTCTGTGAAATTGACATCATAACTGACATGTGTTGAGAATGTAATTAGGATTTAATGCTGGTGCTTGTAGGCCTGGGCTGTTTATACAGCCCCCCAGTGCCTAACTTTTGGGTCCTTTGTGTTGGAATTTTCCTGTGCCATCACGAGGGCGCTTCCCTTGAGATTGCCTTGAAAAGCCCTCGGATCAGCCTCACAATGCCTTTTGAGGGTGATGCAAGGCCCACCCGAGGCCCACCTGAGGAAAAATTCGCCTCTTTAGGCCTTGCGAAGCATCCTGATCATTTGGCCCACTGTGCAAGGTGCTGGGAGGTGCTTAGGGAAATGTCCGACATGTGTTCCTGCTGCTCCCTTCATGCCACTGAGAAGGCATGTAGACAGCAGAAGATATACTGTGGTGTCACAACCTTAGGCGATGCAACACAGGTCACATGACCGTGGGATTTGAGGACCCAGAGACGAAGAACGTGGCGGGACAGGGGACAATGGTGACAACCAGGCGCAAGGTCCCTGTGGCGCACCTGGCATGGCTAAGCTGTATGGTGGCTAACTGGTCTGCGTATATTAGATGTCAATTGCAGTTCTTTCAACCATATCACCACCACGATGTCGGACTTCGACACCCACACCATGACCGGCACGCGCACCCTACGGCAGCAACTCACCGAGAAGATCACCACCCTCGCGAAGTTGTTCTCTACCCTGCCAGACAGCCTTCCTTACGTATCTGGCTCTGCAAAACCAGTACTCGATGAAGAAGACATTTTAGAACTCGGGTACAGTGGCGCGCTCAATCACTGCTTCCACGGCCTGTGGGGATACAAGGCCGAGGGGCTGACTATAACAGAACGGGGCTACAAGCTCAAAAGCTCTATAGCATTGCTGAACATGGTCATCGTCTCCACGGACGACCTGGTCATCGTGGAATCATGGGTCGATGCACTTGCACAGGCTGTGGAAGCCAGTGGTGCATCCTGCTTGTACGCACACCATTTATCTTCATTCTGCTGTGAAATCATACTCATATTTGATGTCTCCAGCAGTACCACATCTGTTGAGGCTCATGCGACTGTAGAGACGACCACATCAATCCCAACACCACCCCCTGCCAATGCACATGAGAGATGTAAAACTCACGTATGGGGGGGCGCAATCTGTAGCCCCTTTCCCGCAAGTACTCTGGTCCGGGCTCTATTGAGGCTCGGCGTACTCGTAGGATAGTGGGGCAGGTAGAAAGGCTGCCCGCAATAGGCGCGCGGGTTCCGAATACCCGCACGCCGCACGCGTCTATTTAATACATCATTATCTTATCTCTGCCCAGCGCGTACGGCGCTGGGCTCGTGGATGTACGATGCCCGTAACGACCCGATCCTGGGTCGTTACACTCTCCCCCTCTAGACACGACATACAGGTCGTGTTGTATAATACAATGGTGTGATGAATGCCTGCAACTCGTAGCAGTGCTAGCACCGAAATATACAAGGTCGCGCGCGGTGCGTACGCGACCCATTGGTTATATACAAGGGTGATGGAGGAGCCAATTGGGGCTCCTCGACGATACCGAACCACAAAACATTTATATACAATGTTTGGCTGCAAATTGGAGCAGCGCTACCGTCTGAATTTATTTGTGCGAGACGGTCGCACGAGTGGTAGTGGTGAGGTATACACAACGCCATGTGGACGTTGTGAGAAGACGAGGGTGACTGCAACTTGAAGCAGTACTACCGGATTGTAACGCGATACGGTCGCGGGAGGGGGTTTTAGTTGTTTTTAGGACTGCCAATTGAGGCAGTCATACCGTATGCTCGAATGCGATACGGTCACGCTAGGAAGGCGAGTAGAAACAGACTGCAAATTGGAGCAGTCCTACCGTCATATGGTAGTATATGTGCGCATGACGGATGCGCGTGCGGACTCTTTATGCGAACGAACCTCAGCTGAGGGTTCGTTTATGCGGATGCGGGAGAGGGAACGTGGGTGGGGGAGCTGGCGCGACTGGACCCCGACCCCGCCGTTGAGCGAGGCGCCGGGGATGGCACCCGGGACCCGACAGACGCAGCGTCCGCCGTGCCCTGGACGTCCTCCATAGGCCTAGTGGGACTGTATGGGGGAGGAGCAGCCTCCTCGGCGATTGTAGTCGCCGAGGTAATCGACGCGGGCGGAGCATCTGTGGTGGTAGGCGCGACGGTGGGTGCTGGGACGTTGTCGGGCTCGACCTGCATGGGATGGTCGGCGACGATTGTGCCGGGCATCGCCATGAGCGGAGCGTCGCTCTCGTCGATAGGCCCCAACGCCATGTTGTTGGGTACATACCCAACATCGTTGATGTTGTTGGGTCCACCATCCGTGAAGGGCGAGTTGTCGGTTACCTCGCGGCCTCCACGCTCGTTGCGGTTGCGCCGCGCGAGCAGCATGTACCGGTCCGCCATCAGCACGGTGACGCCGCGCGAGGCGTACCAGCGCGCCATCTGAAAGAGCGTCGCGAAGCCAACGTCGTTGGGATACGGCGCCGGGCGGAACTGACTAGCCACCGGGTATTGGCCAGTGTTGACCAGGTGCTGGTAAAGTCCAGGCACCGAGAACAACCAGCTGGTCATGCTGATCCAACGACCGCGTTCGGCGGTCGGAGTGTCTCGCGGAATGAGCTGCCGCGAGAGCAGGTGGAAGGCCACGCTGAACTCGGTCGGCCTCCTGCCGCCGAACTCGCGTTCCATCCACACAGGAATGCGGCCCCTGCCCGCAGACATCCAGTTCTGCCAGTCACCGACGCTGTCGTCGAGCGTCGGCTGGTTGTACGCGGGCTCGGTGCGCGCAGCTCGTTTCTGCCGCTTGATCTCCTTCCAGTCCGGTCCCGCGCGTGTGGGCCGGGGAAGATGCGACGTCGACATGTGTTCGTAGCCCGGGGGTGTGTCTCCCCGAGGCGAAGCTCCACGCGGCCCTTCTGGGCGGCGCCACTGCGACTGCAACACTTGCAGACCGCGCACTCCCGTTAGCTCAGGCCTTCGATTGACCTGGCCTATGAGGTCGCGGACGCGGTGCGCGATCTTGCCCGTGTCGGTCTGCGCGTCGTTGATAAGGCGACTAGCATCGTTGCCACTCAACGGCACGTAGTTGTAGTAGTGCCCCGTCAGCCGTGGGTCGCTATCCGTAGGGAGGGCCATGAGGTGGTGGGGCCATCCTGGCACCACGCATGTTGACTGAGCCGTGGAGGAGCTCATCGAAAAAGGCGCGCCTTGTCCGGGCGCAGCCTGCGCGCCGGTGTTGCGACGCGCTTCGCGGTACCTCCGACGTTCCGCCAGCCGCCGTATCCGGTGCTCGTCGACCTCATCGTCGCTCGAGGCGTTCTCGAAGTCGACTACGGGGTGCTCGACGGGCGACCTGGACGCCATGGCCTGGTATGACCCAGAGGGCCCAGCCGTGTTTGGCTGGGCGGAGTATGGCGTCGCAAACGACGTGGAGGGCCCAGCTATGCTTAGCTGAGCGGTGTACGGTGCCGCGAACGACGTTGAGGGCCCCGCCATGCTCGGCTGCGCAGAGTAC
>NW_007360328.1:987785-995412 GCF_000271585.1 Trametes versicolor FP-101664 SS1
GGGCCCAGTCGAACCGGGTTGTTCATGTGTAGGGACCGGGGTACATTAGCCCCCCAGTTGTTGAGTTGTGGCGATCGAGCGTCGCGAATTTGCTGCCAATCGTTGCCTACAGCCCCGAGAGTGGGACTGTTTATCGAAAACGGCGACTGTCGGCTGCCAGGACGTGCACCAGGCGGATTGCTAGCGCCTGGTTCGGCGGTGGGGGATTGTCCTTGACGACCACTGGTGGTGGTCGTCCTGCCTCGCGATGTGTCGCGAGGAGGTACCGTCGAGGTTGACGGGCCAGCCGCGGGGGCGCGTACTCTCGATGTTTGTCGAGAGTGTACCGCGCCTGACGTGGCACGGTCTAGGGGGTTGTGATGAGGGGAAGAAGGGCGCGTCTGACGCCCTTCGGTGTTGGGGTTCTGTGACTGGTCCATGGTTGCTTTATTGGGCGATATCGGGCGGTTTAAGGTTAGAGTTCAGTAGTGACGTGGGACACGTCGAGCCCCAAATCGGGCGAATATCACGGGGAGAGTAAAAAAGTGTAAAACTCACGTATGGGGGGGCGCAATCTGTAGCCCCTTTCCCGCAAGTACTCTGGTCCGGGCTCTATTGAGGCTCGGCGTACTCGTAGGATAGTGGGGCAGGTAGAAAGGCTGCCCGCACTAGGCGCGCGGGTTCCGAATACCCGCACGCCGCACGCGTCTATTTAATACATCATTATCTTATCTCTGCCCAGCGCGTACGGCGCTGGGCTCGTGGATGTACGATGCCCGTAACGACCCGATCCTGGGTCGTTACAAGAGACCATTGGGTCCGCGCACTGACTAGGGAATGGCAGGGATACATCCGGGGATACATTGGGCGGTATCCGTATCCGTATCCTTTGAATATCCTATCCCTGTATCCACGGATTATAGGGTTAAGGTTACCCCATCCCGGGATTCAGAATCCACGGATTTTATATCCTTCAGACAGATATCCTTGATCCCGGGGATAAAAAAAGCGATTGACACCACAATGTAAATTGAATGATGCAGAGCACTATACTAGGTCTGGTACATCTGAACAATCCAGTTCTATCATGTCTACAGGGTCAACAAAGTCAAGGAACCATTCCTACAAAGGCCATGTGAGATACATAGCAGTGGGGCCGCCAGGTGTGAGCTACCGGACTTGAAGATGCTTACCGGATAGATTGCCCGAGCCCATCGAGAGAGCCCATGCAGCAGGCAAGTGTGATCGAGTGGTTCACGTGCCAGAAATAATGTGCGATCCGTGACGGCGAGAGAGACCACGCGCGCAATATAGGAGGCGCAGGCTTCCGAGTCGGGTGCCTCTTGAGCGAAGAACTCGTACATCCGAATGAGATCAACGATGAGTGCGCGCTGATATGCGGACATGTGCGCGAGGGCGCCCGATGTGTCGTGTTGATAGTGCTGCGCGAGTGCTTTGAGTCCTCGCGCCGGCGGGAGGAATTGTACCATGCTTGGGAGTCTGATCTTGGGGCAAGTAAGACGCGAGATAGAACAGTGCTGTGTCGGTGCAACATCCGAAGCAGCTGAGAAAATGTGACGCACCCAAGTACTCTCCAGCGCGACATCATCCAGCACTCGCAGCCCTAGACACTGCATTACTACTCCATTCGGACCGGTCCAGCCATCAACGATGAGCTCCATACGGACGTTGGGAGAGCCGACAGAGGAAAGCGCCATGGTGTGGGTAGAGAGCTCCGAGCGAAGAGCAGTCGAGCGGCAGATGAAGGTAAGAGGGTGACTTCGAGTCATCGTGCAGTGAAGATTTCACTATAACCGCGGCCGTCGAAAGCACGGTGCTCTCAATGTCCATTAGAAAGAACCGGCGGGCGTCGCATTCACTATATGCACTAGCTCTCATTGATTCACAAGAGCAGATACACAGGGTACATGTATGGAATAGGACAACGAGAGACTGGCAAGATATATGGTGCAGAACTACATGAGCGGATGGCCACAGCCTGACGTTCGCGTATGGCACGCGCGGATGCGCACGCATGCTATGCCAGGGAACGGGACAGCAAGGGGACGTGGACGACGAGGGAACGAGCATACGAGGGCGGGCGGGACATGCGGGACACGGAAAGGGACACAAGGACAGCAGGCCGCAACGGGCGGCGCGACATACAACGGCAGCGCGACATACAACGGTGGTGGGACTATGCGAGAGAGACGGTGGACTCGAGAGCTATCTACGTGGACTCGAGGACTGCGCCGATACGATCCCAGCCCGTGGTCATCTCATAGTCATCACCGACACCTTGACCCTCCTCAACCTCCGCAAAGTTGGCAACCGCGCGGATGTCGTGTGTGCGAACCAGGTCCCACCGGACCCAGTCACCCAAGCACATAACCGCGCGAGTGCTCTGCGCACTGAGCCGGTTGCGGACGTGGCTGAGGAGGAGCCGGCCGCGGCTGAACGTCCTCTCGACGTCCACGGAAGTAGCTAATATAAGGGACGGTGGTCAGTAAGCGGACGGGGGACATGTGCACGGAGATGCAGGGCTCGACGTACCTGGGATCGACAGGTAATCAAGGGCCATGCGAGCGAGAGTGGGATAGAGGTGAGCGCGCTCTGTCCACCACGAAAGCGCATCCTTCACAGGCTCGGGAGGGGCGGCAAGGTATCGTGTAAGCTCATCTTCAGCCTGGTTGGAACCGGCCGCAGTCAGCGATGGCAGATAATCGAACATGTTGGCACCCTAGAGTAGCGATGAGGTCAGCGAGCGTCCACCGTATCCTGGGGGTAGGACATACCTTGGGGATGCTGCCACCAGGCGCACTGGGCACCTGCGCGTCCTCGAGATCGCCACCGTCCTCTTCTTCTTGTGTTGCCGTGCCAGTGTCGGCCCCAGGCGCGTAGAACTTGTCGTACTCTTCGCGGGCCATCGCCTTCGCGTTCGTTATCCACATTGAGGGCCAACGGGCATCCTCGAAGTACCGTAGTTTGTGACCAGGGTGCAGAACTGACAGATAAATTTAGTAGACGAGCATACAGCAGCGGACGGGGTACTTACTCATGGCAATCCTATAAGTCGCCGACAAGTCACTGATCTTGTAGTACCGGTTCAGCGTCTTCTTCGCCAACCGGAGTGCCGACGAGATGGGGTCGCTGAGGGAGCTTCCAGGGCGGGTGTAGTTGGTGAGGGTGTTGTCGATGTGATCCATTGCTGGGATCACCATTGCGAGGTTGGGGGTGTCCCGGGAGAAGAATAGAGTCGCCTCTTTGAAGATCTAGGACGTGTCGGGGACGAACAAGACATCAGAGAGCACAGAGGGCCAGGTACGAGGCCATAGAGGACGGGGTGGGCAGCCAGAATGGTGAGCGCAAGGTGGATGGCGGCCACGAGTGCGGGGACGTGGTGGGGAGTGGTGCGCGAGGGACAAGGGATGAGGGCACGATGGGGAGGCAGCAGGGCGCAGGGCACGGGAGAAGGAGAGGGCGTCAGCGTTTACTCGACGGAAACCTGACCTTAATCTCCCAACGGGCTTGTCGGGCTTTTGAGCCCCGATGTGGCTGCCATCACCCGCCACACCTCATTTCGTCGCCCGACGCGCGCTTAACCGCGCCCCTCGCGCGCGCCCCCCGCGCGGGCTCGCGCACCCTCGCAATCGCATCGCAATCGCGTCGCGCGCGAGCGCTTCACCTCGACCTGTACTGAACGCCTGGGTAGATAGTAGCACGTGACTGTATCAGTATCCGATGAGCACAATATTATACCGTTGATACTCACCTCTGCATACACCACCGGCCTGCTCACCATGGATAGCTTCCGATGCCGGAACTGCCATGTCGAGAAGCCCATCGGCTCGTTCCCTCCCCGTGAACGGACTACCCAAAGCGGCAAGGCGGGCGAGCCGAGCAGCACCTGCCGACAATGCACTGATCAGCAAAAAGCCGCCCGCGCAGAGCGAAAACGGAAGGCTGATGAAGAGGCCGGGAAGGACGGGGAACGAAAGGGCCGGAAGGGGCAGGAGATGGGCGGAGGGGAGATCCATGATCTGGGCAAGACGTCAACTGCCGGTTTTCTTGAAGTACTAAAGGAGATGGACGCGCCGATGCATGTGCGCGCTCAGGTTGACGTTGCCGAGCTTGCGCCGATGAGTGCAGGAGAGCCGGGCAAAGACCGCGCGAACAAACTTGCTGCTGCCATGGGCGCCGTGCAGCTCCTTCACTGGACGTGAGTAACACATTCGACTTTGGTACCAAAAACTCACCTGCCGCATGTTGAAAGATTCGAGAGCTGCTCTAAACGCAAGCGATCCGGGGATCTAGTCGTGGCCTATAGCTGCGCGCAGTCCGAAGGCCGCGAGCACAAGCCTAAGACTCCGACGGGGAAGGCACGCGATAGCCGTCGCATGGATCGCTTCCCGTGTGACGGGTGGCTACATCTCACGGTTAGCAGCGCGTCCGATGAGATCTCGGTATCAATGAAGCATGCCGAGGACCATGTCGCATATACGGAGCTCGCGCTCCCGGAGAAATGGAAGGCGTACATTCGTGAGAATGCACGGAGGCAAACCCCGGGGCAGGTGCGTGCTTGCGTTTTAATGGTAGTATTTCGCGTTCCATTGACAATCGGAGCCTGTAGATCTGGAGTTATCTTCTCGCTGAGGAGGATGCCGAGGAGGACGACCTACCGTATGGTCCGAACGCCGTCTACTACTACTGGCATATCATCAGCCGAGAGGAGTGGCGGTTGGCGGACGACCCGCTCGCATCTGCCCGCAAGTTTGTTGAGGAAAGAGGTGAAAAGCACCACATCGCGTTGCTTGACGTCGAGGCGGCTCCCGGCACGGAGACATTGGCTTTCTATGTCACTGATTTTGTGGAGATGTGGGCAAAGCATACACAAGAGTTGGCGATGGATTCGACATGTGAGAGGTTGCGATGTTCCCACATTGAGCAAACCCTAATCCGCTTTAGGGAACACCAATGGCGGCAATTTCGAACTCTTTGCAGCCGTCGCCGACGCAGATGGCGCCGGTGTCCCACTGGCTTTCCTCTTCATCCGGACCACTAAAGATGCCGCTCCTGGCGCCAAGCAGGCGATCCTGGAACGCTTCTTGGGACACCTCAAAGCGTTTGATGTGGATCCGGAGTTCACGCTGACCGACAAGGACTGGTCGGAGATCAACGCGATGGCCGCAACCTGGCCCGATGCCAAGCAGCAGCTATGCTTTTGGCACGATGTACGTGCCGTCAAGCAGCGCCTTTGCAAGAACAAGGACACACCTGCGTTTTACGACTCCGTCGCGGCCAATCGCGAGTTCCCATTCATTGACATCAACTTTGTGCCGGCTGCGCAACGCGTTGCAGACGGCAAGGAGCCAGTACGTCAGATTCTTATCTTGTATAACCCTTGGGGCATGGCTTATGCCCATTTTCCCGGTATCTAGATCCCTGCTCCACCAGAACGTCCTCTCCCACGCATTCGTCTCACCGTCGGCGGCCGACCTCCCGTGCTTACGAAGGCTATCCCACCCATCGTTCTGAAGCCGACCGATATCACACGGGCGCTGCGTCCCAGAGAGACGTTTGATGTGCAGCATGCCAGTACGGGTGCAGCGCGGCCCTCTCACCTCGATTCCGAAGAAGATTCGAACCCGGAGCAGTCCAACAGCGATGCGAGCGACGAGGATACCCACTGGGCAGCTCAAGCAAAGCGTGGTGAGGTGTTGGAAGACGACGACAAACTCGGCTGGGAGGATCTGGACGGCACATCTGATTCAGGATCTGACGCGGAGCTCGATGAAGACGACTGCCGCCGCGAGGTCGACGCAATCGAGCGTGATGGGACGAACATTGATCTAAATGCCCCTCCTCTTCCCTCGGAGGCAGGTCCACGCTCGAGGTCTCCCACCTACTGCTTTTGTCCTGCCCCGCATCGTCTCCCCGTCATTCGCATCCATTCCAAGCAAGGCTGTCAGCACCCACTATTCCCAGAACGACACGGTGAGGCTCGGTCCAGCGAAGACATCTACCGTGATGCGGTCCAAGAGATGTATCTTCACTGCAAGGCGAACAACCTTGCCGAGGTCTGGGCCTATCTCTGGAATTCGTGGTACCGGCGCCCACGCTGGAAGCTCTGGGCTCGTTCGGCTAACGCAAAGAGCATCCCACGGAAGCGGACGACCATGATCGTTGAAGCATTGTGGCGCAACCTCAAGCGCCTCGTGCTTTACATGTACAATCGCCCACCCATCGATCTCACGCTCTACGCAGTCGTCACAAAGGCGCTGCCTCCGTACCGACGCACTCTCAAGGCGATCATCAGAAATCCTCGTCCCGGCCGGCCCGCAAAGCTCTCGCACTACCAGAAGGATTTCAAGCGTGCATGGGAGCGCCTGCGTCGAGTCCCCATTCGGGGTGAATACCAGACAGACATCTGCCGCTGGATATGCGATGGCGGCTCCCAGAAGTACCACGCACACCTACTCTGCAAGCATCTTGTTCAAGCAGTTGGCCCCGTCTCTGCGTACTGGTGGCCAAAGGTCGTCCGGTACCACATCCCGCCCTTCTTCACGGTCCCAATTGATGGCGTCACAGCTCCCCCTCCTGAACAAATCCGCGATCACGGCTGGATTCCACGCATGCGCGCCAAGCAGTCTGCAGTGCGCGTGAAACCACGCGCTCCCATCGTGCCTGCTGCCCCTCAATCCGAGGATTCTGATGTCGATATACCTGCCGCAGTGGATTTTCGATCATCCTCTCCGGTACGACCAGTCTATCAATCCTCAAAGTGAATACTGCTGACTCAAATTCTGCCCGCAGATCCTGTCCTCTCCTGACAAGCCGCCGCCAACTGGGCGTGATGGAATCCCCCGTACACGCGCGGGTGGAGGTGCCGGATATGATGTAAGCATGAAAGGACATTTTTATTGTTTATCACTTACATCTCTCATAGCTCGAGGACGAGGAAGACGTCGAAACAAACGAGCTCATCAACTGCTTGACCTCTGGAATCAAGATCTTGGAAGAGCAAGCCGAAGACCCCGATGCCCGGTTCCTCCGCAATGCCACCCAGTGCATGCACGGCACCATCAAATGGGTGTGCGAACTTCGCGAACGCGAACTTCCTTCGGACTTGAACACGATCAGTATCCCGGAAGTCACTGGTTTCCTCAAGGATGCGGTCAATCTGCTCGGAAAGTTGAATGCTCAGGGTGATACCGACCGCATTCGGAGCGCGAAGCACCGCACACGCGGGGCGGTCGAATGGGTGAGTGCTATAGAGTACGCCGAGTCCCGTCGGACCATGCCCAAGACAAATGTTCATCGCCGTGGTGCACCAAACCCCATCCTGACTTATGGCTACCGTTTCCGAAAGCGTAACAATTAACTCCAATATATTGCTTTAACATCTGTAATCTGACATCATAGACTTGAAAGCCATGGGTCCGTATGGGTCCCTACAGGCAGGCACACCTACACGCAAGAACGGTCGCACCGAAGCGCCCGCGCGCGATGCGATCGCGAGGGTGCGCGCGAGGGTGCACGAGGCGGCGCGGGGGGCGCGCGCGAGGGGCGCGGTTAAGCGCGCGTCGGGCGACGAAATGAGGTGTGGCGGGTGATGGCAGCCACATCGGGGCGTCAAAAGCCCGACAAG
>NW_007360328.1:995525-1004773 GCF_000271585.1 Trametes versicolor FP-101664 SS1
CATTCGGAGCGCGAAGCACCGCACACGCGGGGCGGTCGAATGGGTGAGTGCTATAGAGTACGCCGAGTCCCGTCGGACCATGCCCAAGACAAATGTTCATCGCCGTGGTGCACCAAACCCCATCCTGACTTATGGCTACCGTTTCCGAAAGCGTAACAATTAACTCCAATATATTGCTTTAACATCTGTAATCTGACATCATAGACTTGAAAGCCATGGGTCCGTATGGGTCCCTACAGGCAGGCACACCTACACGCAAGAACGGTCGCACCGAAGCGCCCGCGCGCGATGCGATCGCGAGGGTGCGCGCGAGGGTGCACGAGGCGGCGCGGGGGGCGCGCGCGAGGGGCGCGGTTAAGCGCGCGTCGGGCGACGAAATGAGGTGTGGCGGGTGATGGCAGCCACATCGGGGCTCAAAAGCCCGACAAGCTCGTTGGGAGATTAAGGTCAGGTTCGACGGAAGAGAAGCCTGTCAAATCAAACCTTGAGTACATCGCGCAGCTCGGTGGCAATTGCCCACTCGTCGGCGGTGAGCTCGTATGCGCGCAGCCCATGCTCTCTGGCAGCGCAGAGGTCGTCGAGGGCGCCCTGGTATTCAATGGCCACGTTGAGCATGTCGAATGTCGAGTTCCAGCGTGTCTTGACATCGCGCGGGATCAAGCGCGAGGGGAGACCCTTCTGCTCCAGGATGTCGTGCCATGCGGGGAGTATTTTGGTAGTCAAATGTACTATTTTGAACGCAAGGCGCCGGATCTGTCAAATGCGTGAGTACGTTGCTTCTCTGCCACGTCGACCTGACTCACCTTGACCAGCACCATCTTCACTGGGCGGACCTCCTTCTCGAACTCCTTCCTCTCGTCGCCGGTCAACGACTTGACCTCGTCGACCCAGCTTTCGTCGTCGTCGTCGAGCTCGTCGTCGAGCTCGTCGGCCTCTCCTTCCTCTTCACCTCCTAGCCGGGCCTCCTTGACCTGCTCCTCTATCTCCTTGGCCAACTCCAGGAGCTCACGGACGTCATCGTCGACGACCTCAACGTCCGCAACCGCTTTGACATCGAACTCGTGGAGCAGGCTTTGGGCTGTCAGGTTCGTGATATGAAGGAAACACCGCGTGCGCGCGTACTGCCCCTGGAACTTCGCGAGGAGGTCCGACATGTGAGTGATCATCGTGTCGTTGTTCGACGCGTTGTCACACGTTACACTCAGGATCTATGCGGAAGCTTGGTGAGTACGGAAGCCACACATTGAGCTGTCTAACTGACCTTCTCTTCAATTCCGAACTCCTTCAGGACTGCGACGAAGGCCTTTGCGAGGTTGACGCCCGTGTGCGACTTCAGGATGACATTCAAATGTCAGTGAGCTCGTCGACCACCATGCGACTGCAGGTAACGTACCTCTGCGACCTCTACCATGTCGAGCAACATCCGTATAGACTGACCCTTATGCTCCAGATGCACAGTGATTGCCACGAAAGCTCGGTGATTCGGGGACGTCCAGGCGTCCGTCCCGAAACTGAGCTTTCCGGGGTGTTCCTGCGACGCCGTGTGAGTCCTTGTGCAGTTATTAATGTTTGCCATGCCTCTTACCTGAAGTAGGTTCGCGACACGCTGGCGCGTGCGCGCGAAGACCATCTTCACGTCGCGGGACACGGTCGAAGGCGACGGGAGGTAGTACCCGGGTCTTCCGGTCTTCATCAACCTCTTGAAGCCCGGGTCGCGGACGATGCTGAACGGGCGGCAGCTCTCTGCCACCCACTTGACAATTTCCACTCTGGGTGTCTCGTAAGTCAGTGTCCGCGTCGTCACAATGTTGTAGCATGCTCACCTTGTTTCCTCTTTAGTGTGTTGCATATGACTGTACGTCACGGCACCCTTCTTCTTGCGAGGGAAGTATGTGCTGATACTTCCCGTACGCAGGACGCTGTCGACCACGACGCGGCGCGCCTCTTTGTCGTCGTCAAGCTCGAATGCCCGCGTGACCGCCTCTTCACCCCAGCAAGAGGTTGCGTGCTTGCGCATGTTGCCCGTAGACCGGTCCTTCTTATCGACGTAGCGCCGTAAGGTCACCGCGCACGAAGGCTTCGCGCATGAGAACACATGGCTGCGCCGTCCACCATGGACCTGGATCTTGACCTCGGGCTCGTAGAACGCATAGACGGGTGACGTCCATCGCTCACGCAGCCGCTCTGTCGTCGTGTTAGTACTTGATTCATGTTGATCGCTGACTGTGTCACACACCGAGCTCCGCCTCAGCGTCATCGCCGCTGTCCTGTTCCTCGTCGCTGGCCTTGGCCTGGGTGTTGTCCTCGTCGTCGCTGCTTATATCGATAGCTTCTTTCTTCTTCTTCTGCGAACGCGCGCGTGCGGCGGTGACCTCTTCATCTTCAACCTCTTCAACACTGGATTGGTATCGGTGTCGCTTTTTGGTGGATGGGTCGTCGGTGGCTTTGCTGGTATTTTTGTCGATGGCATTTGCTGCCGATGTCCGAGTAGTGCGGGTGGTTGCGACTGAAGAAGTCGAGTCCGATTTGGAGAGTCCTGCCTTGCTGGCACCGCCCTTCGGCGGCGGCTTATCCTTGGCAGCGGCGGGCTCGTTTGTCTTCTTCGGGGCCATGTCTGTCAAGTTGTGATGTTAGTGTACATCGACCCGAGTGAGTGAGAGAGAATTACGAATGCAGGTTGTGCTTCGGGTCAGGAGGATAGGGATAGGTTGGAGGTGTGATTTTCTGTCCGATTCACCATTCGTTACTGTGTCGGGACTTGAAGCAGCCACCTTATCCTAGTCCTATACAGTTGTGTGGCGCCCGGCGTACCTCAAGCTCGCGATTTTCGCCTGTTATAGTAATTATATTACGGAGAACACCGGCAGACTCAGACGGGAGGAGGCTACCGCTTGTTATGGTATGTAAAGAGACTGGCCAGCCCAGAGGGTGTGGCAGTGCCATCAAAATCTAGTCAGCTTTGCTCCGAGTACGGATATCTTCGGACGGATACCAAAATCCCTTCCCGGGATAGGGATTTGGCAAGGATTGGCCTGAAGGCTATCCGGATCCGTGATCCCTGGATATATCCCTATAAATCCCTATAAATATCCCTATCCTTGCCATTCCCTAGCACTGACGGCCGAACACGGTTACCTGCTGCTCTGATGAAGCAGGGTATGCTCGCATTTCGCAAGCTGACAAAGGAAGAGGCTGCAGAGCAGAATGCGCACAAGTTTCAAGCTCTCCAGGAGACGACCACTCAGAGTGAAGCACGGGAGTCTATACGGAAGGCCCGCGAGCAGGAGCAGCGCAAGGCATATGAACGAGAGCACAAGGTGTGGTACCGGTTCCGTCAGAAGGACAACTCAACATCATTCAACTCTACCTCTCCCAATGTCCAGGTGACATCCTCCACACCGCAACCATTGCTCCCGATGATGCCACAGGCTTCTACCAGAGCAATCTCTTCCGTCGAGTCTGTCATCCCACCCCAACTTCTTCAATCTCAGGAAATCTCGCAGCCAGACCCGTCTGATGTCATTAACATCACATCTGAGCATTCCAATACCGAGTCCCTCGTCAAAGACAGCCCCGCAGTGGCTGGCACTGGGGTCGCAGTTCTGACGTCCTCACAATTGGTATGTATTCTCTATCAGTACATGCTTCGTCGACTGCTCACTGCCTCAAAAGTGCACTCTAATCCAGGTACAATCTCCATCTGTGAAGCAGCAGAATGCGCAAGTGACTGTTTCTGGTCGGACAATCGCCCGACGTGACAAGCAGGCGAAGAAAACAGGCCAGGCACCTCCGCCATTCCACACAAACTGGCAGTGCCACTGGACATGGCAAGACATTCTCAAGGCTCAGTGCAAGGTCGGATGGAGCCCGACTGAGATAACCAAGTATCTGTGGAAACTCCGCCCAAGCTGGTACACTCCAGACGAGGGGCAGGGCGGCGGTCTTCACCATGGCACCGTGGCAAAGTGAATGGAGTCGGACAGCGGCAGTCAGATGCGCTGGAAGGAGAGTGTCCTTGAACGTGCGCGTCTTGGGCGCATTGGAGTGACAAAATGGTCAAAGTTGCTGGTGAGTTACTTTCTTGTGGTTTAGGATGTGCGTATGTACTCATATTGTCTCAGGATAAACATCCCGAAGTCATGAAGGCAATCAACACGCAGCTTGAGAGCATCCGACTGGTTGGCGGCTGCGTGCAGCGTCCGCTAGTTAGTGCGGTCATGCAGGCTCATCTAATGCACAGTATCCCATACGTTTTCGACCAAGGCTTCAAGCTCTCCGACACCTGGGTTCATAACTACATCTCTGACGTCTTGAACTGGTCTATGAGGAAGTCAATAAAGGCCGCTCACAAGATTCCAGCAAATGCGAACAATTTGTGCCGAGCAATGCACGCACGCATTGCTCTCGTCTGCCGCCTGTACAACATCAAAGCGGACATGGTGATCAATGCAGATCAGACTGGAATCAGCCTCTTCCCTACTGGCAAGTACACCTACGAAGTGAAGGGTTTGAAAGATGTGTTGATTGTCGGCCACGAGGAGAAGTGGCAAGTATGTGACCATTTCGCCACTGCATTCACCCAAGCCACTGACTCTGTGATATCTCAAGATGACACTGGTGGTTGCCTCCTCCATGAGCGGGAACATGCTTCCATTCCAGTCTGTTTGGGGAGGCAAAACGGCTGAATCGTTGCCTTCGACAAAAGCAGCTCGCAGGAACGAAGCAGATGCCCTCGGATTCAAGTATGCGCATGGCGATACTCGTCATTGGAGCTCACGTGAGACAACGAAGGAGGTGCGTGCCGCATCCATGCAGGTTGTACATGTCAGTTGATTAGTCCTGATCGCCGCTACAGTGGGTTCTCGACATTGTTGACCCTTATCTCGCCAAAGTGAAAGTGGACAATCCAGACATCACTGAGAATGACCATGCCCTTCTCATAGACATTTGGCCGGTTCATATTGCGCAAGGCAGTTCCGATGACTTCCTCCCTTGGATGAAGCGCGCTCACCCAAATATCATTATGCTCTTTGTTCCCGGTGGATGTAAGTGTTTTGTGATCGCAAAAACTCGTCGCTTACCATGTTTTACTTGCAGGTACTGGCCTTGCACAACCA
This sequence comes from Trametes versicolor FP-101664 SS1, assembly GCF_000271585.1. Lineage (NCBI taxonomy): Eukaryota > Fungi > Basidiomycota > Agaricomycetes > Polyporales > Polyporaceae > Trametes > Trametes versicolor. Next base: position 1,000,643 of record NW_007360328.1, read on the forward strand.
GCAGATGTTGGCCTTCAACATATCCTGAAACATCAGATCAAGCGCAGCGCAACTGACTTTGTCGTTGCCACTGCAACTTGACAGCTGGCAGTTGGTTGTAAACCAGAGGACATCAAGGTTCCGACCGATCTGCCCACTCTTCGCAATGCCTCCATTGCCTGGCTCCTTGATGCACACGCATATTTTCGCAAGAACCCCGACGTTGTGCGCAAAGCTTGGTCAAACTGCCAATTTACAACACCCAAGCATGGCATACTCAATCTTTCGTATGATTCTGTCACCAGTATCGAGTCGACGAACCATTTGAACCAGCTCTACGCCATGGACCCCACTCTTTGCCAGGAACTTGCAAAATGCCAATTTTCGACAGTCTCTGGAAGTCCTGAAGCTGATGACGGCCCTGATGCGTTGACCGCTGAATTTGACGATGACTTGTCCATTGACGCCACCGATTTAGCCAAACTTTGGATGAATGGGCCGCAGATTGCCTCCGATGTTGTTGCATCTGATCCTGTTGGCGACGCTGACCTCATCATGGTTGCTGCAGGTGACTTCCATCCATCCCGGCCCGGCCACCAGGGAGACTTTGCAAATCAAAGCATATCTGTGGTTGCAGCAGCTTCGACCAACCCCGCACCCTCCTCTCCAGGCTGTGCTCAGGCCAATCCTCCCGAGTCTGAATCGGAGCCGGTACCAGCAGCTCCCTCTTCCGTTTTCTTACTAGATGTTGCCGTTCAAGGTGGAACAAATTACGCGGCCTCCCAGACCAAAGCTGAGGCCCGTATCACTGACCGCGCATGTAGGAAAGGCAAGAAAGGCAATCGCAAACCCGATCCTGCTCCACCAGCATCCACCGTGTCTAGCACATCGAGCACTAAGGCGAAGAAGAGCCCACCGTGACCTCGAGCTGTAAACAAGAAGCGACCCCGAGCTGAGGAGACCAATACCGTGGCCAAAGCTCCAGCAAAAAAGTGTCGCTCGAAATGATTATATTATGATGTTCTTTCTGTAATACAGCCACTACAACTCGATTTATACCATCACGCACCCGTATTGTTAAACACCTACAGCCTGGGGGACTTGACACAGGGGGCAAAGCGCCGTGTTTCCGTCAAAAACATGCCAAGAACATGACGGGAATAGATAAAATGTTTGCGACATAGGATGTGGGTCAACACGTCGAAGATATGGCGAAAATGTTACATATGTTTTTTGTCATGTTTGAGCCATGTTTCCTAACGCGAACATGGCATAAACACTACCAACATGTTTTTTGCCGGAACATACCAGAGCACATGGCGAGAAATTTGGTTGTGTTTGCGGAATGCTCGAACGGGCAGTATGGCGGAAACATAGCGGAAATATTGTCGATGTTATCGACACCATGTTTTTGCTAGGGAATATGTCCGAATTTGGCAATAATAGGCCAAACATCTTCGCCATATTGCTACCCGAAACATAGCGTGAAAACATAGCGCAAACATATCGAACAAATCCGTCATGTTCTGCCCAGAAACATGGCGAAGTTGTGACAACAAAATTTTCAAACATTCTACGTATGTTTACTCGATGTTCTCATTAATAACATGGCACTCCCATTTTTTCTATTCTTGCCGTGTTCTTGGCATGTTTTCGACGGAAACACTGATGCTGAATCGCACTACGAGTTGCATTAAGAGTCGCGCCACGAGTCGTGGCATGACTCGCTACATGACTCGCTACATGATTCGCTTCGGACGTGGTCAGCAGTGAGGTTTCGCGGCGCTTGTGTAGGCCGAGACGGAGAGCGCGCGAAGATGATGGTGTAAGACGGGAGACAGGAGGCCGGGATTGAGGAAATGCGGCTCGCCGCAGCAGCGCCCGGTGGTATTCGTGTCCGGGATTGAGGAAATGCGGCTCGCCGCAGCAGCGCCCGGTGGTATTCGTGTCCTCAGGTCGAACGTACAGGACAACTCTCGAGAAGGACACGCAGCACCGTAGCCGCAGTACAGGCCGTGCAGAGGCGCCCCGCTTGTCTTCGCCTACATGCACGGACTGGCATGCTCCCGGTACCCACAGACGACAGACGATCGCGAGCTATGTTGGGCTGGAGCGCGCAGCGTGCGGCCGGGCGAAGGTGCAGGGTGCTGGCGCAAGGTCACCGCACGGGGGGCGCGCAGACGCAGACTGAACCTAGCCGTCATGCAATAAATGAGCCTGTGTCAGCTTGTTACACGCCTCCCCGAAGGTACTTGTGCTTACCGTAGATGTTTGTTGGACCTCCGTGATGCACCGCCCCCCTGCGCGCCGCAAGCCCTATCCAGTTCTTCCAGCGCGCAATTCTTCCAGCTCGTCATTGACGGCTCGCGGTGAGTGAGACGTGAGACCACAACAGGTCGACGCTGTCGAGGGCGCGAGTTGGAACGGGGAAGTCCACGGTTGCGTGTTGACAGACCCGCGCTGGCGAGGCCTCGGGGAAATTGGCGTCGACGTAAGCCCAGGATCCTTCCCAGATATACGTCTACAAGGCGTATGTCTTCCTGGAAGTTGACCACGGTTTTGTAGTAGTACGAGTATCTGCGGACGATGAGCTGCTCGATGAGCTGATAGTAGTCGGGATACTCCTGGACGGGCGCCGTGAGCGCTCTACACGGAGGACAGACCAAAGCATCGCTCACCCTCCTGACAGGGAACTCGCGGAAGAGAACACTTCGCTTCCGACCGTGCTCGTCGTCCAGGGTTTAGGGTTTGGACGGCCTTGTGGATACCGTTTAAGACCTCTTCAGCTGCTCCTTGAGCCCTGTCGGGAGCTCAATCCCCTTCTTGCGACGTTTCTGGAGGCAGTCAGGAACCAATGATGACAGGCCTTGAGAGCCACATACCGCGTCGAAATCATTGTTGTACTACCGCGCAGATGAGCCGTTCACCGACGCCAACGAGATCGATAAGGTGGAGAGCCGTAGGCACCGCCGGCGTACCGCCGTCTGGATGCCTCTCCCGCCCATCGGAGTCTGTCCGGCCCAGCCGCAGCAGCGACCCGTGCATAGGCAACACCAGAATCGATGCGCGCAACCTCGTCCGAGGAGCTCTGTAGGTCATTATGGAGGGGAGGGATTCGAATTGGCGAATTCGCTGATCGATGCGCGCGTCGATGTAGTGATTCCGCTCTCGGCGGCGCGAGTCGAGCCCGAGTGACATGATCGACAGGACGCGCGGGGGCGGGGAGGGGTATGCGTTGTACGAGTAGATGCCGGAGACCATGTCGTCTTCCATGAACGGGCTCTTGGGTAGCTTGTCGGCCTCAGTCGTGATCTCGGTGGGTGTGCCGACGGACACAGCGTGCTCTACAGCGGAGGACTTGCAGATCGGGGACGGCCTGTTTGAGGGAGCGGATGGTCTGTCGGATAGACCCCGGCACTGGCAAGTCGCGGAATATGAGTTTGGAGGTATGAATGAGGGGATTCGGGAATGGGTGGAAAAGGACGATTCGAGGACCGCAGGTCGATGATAGCACCGCAACAGGAAGACCACGACTTACTAAACGGGCCTCACGAAGGTGATGCACCCATGGATTAACCCAGTCGTGGTGTGGCACGCGTGAGTCGAGAAGCGTAAGCTCGATCTTGCAAGGTGAGGTCGATAGGGAGGCGGCGGCGGGCGACAGATTGAACACGTCGCCATGAGCCTGAATGGCCGTTCACAGAGATTCACGACAAACGCAAATGGTACAGCGTCGCAGGTCGAGGCGCAGGGTGTGGTTAGCTGGGGGTGGTAACGGGGATATCGGCAAGGCGAGAGGCAGACTTACTTTGTCTGCTCTGTTATTCGATTGCTTCCGTTTCGCTGTAAGACATCGTGCAGCTCCCCAGAAGCTAAGTGAGGCGTGTGCTTCTTCGCATTGAGGTGTCTGCAGGGCGTGCGTAGATGCGCGGATTGACCATGGTAGAGGTAAAGAATGAGTACGAAAGAGAGAGACCAGGCAGTGAGTCGAAGATTCCTCACGCGATAGGACAGGCGCTTACAGCGCTCCACCCCGGGCCGCCCCCACCGCCCGCCGAATGAAGACTTAGCCAGGGCGTCGGGCGCGACCGTATGTCAAACACCGTGTTCTCTATCATATTCACTCCGAGTCTTGGCATAATCATACATCAT
>NW_007360328.1:1005031-1024962 GCF_000271585.1 Trametes versicolor FP-101664 SS1
TCACGACAAACGCAAATGGTACAGCGTCGCAGGTCGAGGCGCAGGGTGTGGTTAGCTGGGGGTGGTAACGGGGATATCGGCAAGGCGAGAGGCAGACTTACTTTGTCTGCTCTGTTATTCGATTGCTTCCGTTTCGCTGTAAGACATCGTGCAGCTCCCCAGAAGCTAAGTGAGGCGTGTGCTTCTTCGCATTGAGGTGTCTGCAGGGCGTGCGTAGATGCGCGGATTGACCATGGTAGAGGTAAAGAATGAGTACGAAAGAGAGAGACCAGGCAGTGAGTCGAAGATTCCTCACGCGATAGGACAGGCGCTTACAGCGCTCCACCCCGGGCCGCCCCCACCGCCCGCCGAATGAAGACTTAGCCAGGGCGTCGGGCGCGACCGTATGTCAAACACCGTGTTCTCTATCATATTCACTCCGAGTCTTTGGCATAATCATACATCATATTGTGCTTCATAGTCGCATACATTCGCAGCATATAAAATGGTGAAACCAGTCAAGCGGGCTGCTACTTACCACCCTACGCCGTACCATCTCGCGGGACTCGTTCAGCTCCAAACTTGCCTGACTCCATAAACCGCCTCGTCCGCCGTAGAACGAGCAGCTGCTTGCAGTAGACGCGGAGCTGCGCTTCCAGGATCACACGTACAGCTTGGACGGGATACAATGTGAGGGCTGGAGGCGTAGCAACCTCGGGTGAGGTCTCTTCGAGTTCTTCCTGTAGGGTTACTTGCAGCAGCGCGAGTCGATCGAAAACCGAAGAGAGGGGAGTGTGACGATAGAAGAGTGGGGAAATTGTATCGCAAAGCGGCTTCGACGCGGGCGCACAGCTCCGCGCTGGCCCGGCGGTCCGACGAAAGTGATCGAGGGTCGAGGAAAGATTCGAGGTGATAGAAATAGCACGCTGCACCTCTTGGAGGACGTGTTGCGCGGAGTCTGAGCTCGCATTGGCGAAGAAGGCGACGATTCGGTCGAAGCGAGGGGGGTTTGTACGGAGACGGTGGTCCGAGTATACGCGGGCGTTGTCTAGCACTACAAGACCTGCAACGACACTACTCTGGATAGATGCAACGCTATAGGCGCGTCAGCGCGAGAAGAGACGTAGATGTGAAGCGGGTGCTTACCGTGCTACAGCCACCTCGACGTGGAGGCCAACCTCGCGCAAAGAAACAAGTAACTCGCGGCACAAATGGTGTATGTCTGATAACACCCCACCCGCTCCATCTCCTTTAGGGCCCTGCGGGTGCCCAGATTGGAGAGCAATCGCGCCGTCGAAGACAAAGGCGAAACGGGCGGCTCGCTGAATGGAAGAGACGATAGCGAACATCTCCGGGGTAGGTGCATAGCGAGTCAACTGGTCTAGGAAGGTTTGCTGTGCGCCGCTGACCTGCTGAAGCATGAGGGCGCTATCGCGGTAGCTCTCCGGAATCGAGGGGCACACAAAGGCGAAGGCGGAAACGGGCAGGACCAGGCATGACATCGCGGTGGCGCTTTCGAAGACCGAATCCATCGACGCTTGGATGTGGATGGATGAAGACGCCGTACGAAGGCCTTGCATGTACATGGAAAAGAGGGCGTATGGGAGGTATATGACCAGGAACGGGAGGACAAAGGCGAACAGGGCCGAAAGTACCAGGATCCACGAGACGCGCATGGTTATGATCCAAGCTCTGACGCAAATGTCGTCAGTGTATGCCGGTGAGGCAAGGGATGAGACTCGCTGCGCACCGTTGTCCGAGGTGTACGATGTCAAGAAGCAGGAAAGAGATACATCACCCCGTGGTGTGTGCTCGGTTTGGTAAAGGGACACGTGACTGTGCGGACACCTCGAGGCCTGCTGCCTCCCGTGGAAATTCGTCACCGACGACGCGAGTTTCACGCTTACCGATTGCGCCGCCACTGTGCGCGCGCATGCGTCCCGATGAAGAGGACTCAGGCTTGTGTTACAAGAGGCTCACCGCACGGCGTCCGGGCGTAGCCTCAACCACATAGCGGTCGAACGGCCACCAAACGACCGGAAGTCGATGCCTGTGCGCGCACCAGTGGCCGAAGAAGCGGCTACATAGGATGTACCGATAGGGTGTGGAACGGCGACGAGAAGGGCGATATGTTGTATCGGTACCCGGTTTTGCGCATGAAAAATCTGTGTCAATGCGCTAGGACGCGCAGGGTGTATGCGCCGAGGCATGTGAGTCTTTCGCATGCTTCCTGAGCGATGTAGGTGCGATATCGATGTGCGAGGGGCCCGAGACGTTTGCCGACTTGCGCCTGGCACGCACCTAGCCGAGGTCGTCGCGCGTGTGTGATGTCGATAGGATAGTCGAGGGGAGTTGCGCGAGATTGGATGTATGAAGGGCCGGGACGGGCCCGACCGCGTGCGCTGGACGCGTCTTCGAACGCGGGCAACCTGCGAATACGATGCCTTCAGAGCAGCTCGCGATCGCGTGCACGTGCGCTACGAATGCACTGACCATGAGAGCATACAACCACGTTGTGGACCAGCACGAGCGACGTAAGATATGGGGTACGCACATGGACGGAAGTCGGCGAGGATGTCTTTGTCTCCGGACGAGCTGGTCATTGAGTTACGGATCCGTCTCTCACCAGAAATGGCCGCCTAGTATGCATTTGACATAAATACACGTCTATCGTCAGGCAGTTGGCAAGATAGAGACCATAAAACTTACGCGCCTAGGGGGTCCGATCCAACCCCTCTGAACATTATGAACGGCCCTGCATAGAGTGTGAACGTGAAGGGTGAGAGCAGTATTGCTTTTTTGCAAGAACAGAGTGGTGGTGGCGGCGGTGGTGGTGTTGGCCGCAGCGGAAGACTTAGGAACAGGCAAGCGCTCCTGCGCGTTGGGCGGCAAGTACCGCCAAATCGGGAATTATTCTATTAGCGCCTCGGTACCTGGAATACCTCGAACTAGCCAATCACTGACGCCTCACTCCTCGACGCCCGAAATGAATAAGTCCTCGCTGAGATCACGTTAACACCACGATTTGTATTCACGTTTTGACCCGATTACCAGTATACAAGTACATCATACAGTGCGACCCATCCTTACGTCCGCTGCAATCTCATTTGCCTAGGCGGAGAAGGCTCTGCCGAGTAGCTCGCTTCCGCGGAGGAGACCAACGTACTGCTCCAGAGTCTCGACGATCGGCTCAGAGAGCTACAATTGTTCAAGTTCAGCTTCAAAATAACATGTCTTGACCAAGGCGCTGACCTGTAGCATCTCTATGCAGCTGGCGCGGATACGCTCGTACCCTTCGAACGCCTTGCTGAACAGGCCGACAGGAACCTCCTGCCCATCTGTGCCCGCAAGCGTCGGGGGAGTGGCCAATGCGGAAGCCTCGAGCTCCTATAAACGCACAAAGTAAGCAATATACGCCACGCCGAGTGGTGCCACATACTCGGAGTAGAACGAGGGCGACGTTGTGGGGGACCTTCTGGGAGCGGATGCGGTCGCGGAGGGCGTCGTATTTCACGAGCTCCCGCTCGAGTTCTTCGAGGGGAACCTGCTCGGTGGGAAGACTGCACCACGCGACTCCGTCCTCGATAGCGAACTTCACGGACTGCTCCACGATTGACGAGCGCTCTTGGGAAAGAGCGGAGAGAACTCCGAAAGGCGGCCGCGCCTCTTGCTCGATTTTGTCCCTCGTAAGCTTTCGAGCGCTCAGCATCTGCTGGCAGCGCTTCGAATCGCGCTACAGATAGTGTCCAATCAGCAAAGGGTCGCGAATGTTGCTTGTTATTTACCTCGTACGCGATGACATAAAGAGCCGGCTTCATCATCTTGAACAAATCCTTGACTTGATCACCTTGAAGGGCCAATTGCTCGCTGCACAGAACGAGGTCCGGGAGCGACTTGCGCATGAAGACGCGGTCTGCGAGAGCGAGTCGACCTTCGCTCGCGAGACGGTCCTGGATCGTGGTGCACTGAAAGGTAAGGGCGCAGTTTAGTTACAAGATGATCGCGTGAGCATACTACAATGACTGACCTCATCGAGGAGGGCGGTCATGCGACGATTGGAGTCAAGGGCTTGTATGATCATGGAGACAAGGAGCTGCATGGAGATGGACCTGTGAGGACCATCGCCATCACCCCCTTCCGCGTAGAGATGCTTGAGGTTGTGCCCAGCGCTCTGTAAGTCGTACTTGACCTTCTGGCGATAGTCTTTGTTGACACGCGCCAACCGAGTTGCGAAGACGCGAGCCCACTGCTGCGTCTCAGCGGCGAGCGAATAAGTGTCTTGCAACCTAGGACGACATGAAAATAAGCCGCGAAGTCGCGCGGAGGAACAAAGGGTACTGACTTGGCGATGTCTTTGTCAAATACTACGACGTCTTCGCGCACTCCGTCCTCCCGAGCCTGAAGGTGGCTGAGCGCCTCTTCCAATGAAATGATGGACATCGGTGCGCGGTATCCCTGGGATAGACGAGTCTTGGGCTGAGTGGCGCGGGTGGATGGTGAATGCGCGAGGTTGGTGAGGTAGAGCGGGTCAAGATGCTCGCCGTGTGCCACTCAATATAAGTCCTTCCACGCGGTTCGCAACGTGCCCACGTCCGGTCACGCCGCCGAGTGGGCCGTTATACAAAAGCCATAACATAGCATATATGCAGCAATACGCACCTAATATGCGCTCAAACCGATCGCGGTTGCAGGAGTAGTTTACAGAATTTTGATCATACGCATACGCGCGGGTGTCAACCCTCCGCGCCCACGGTGTAGAGCGAGAATCGAGCTAACACCAGTCCTGCGTCAGACCCGTGATGGCGCTGTTTGAGTTCCACTGACCTTTGAAGAGGGATGCTTTTGCGAGCATTCTGGTGGTGGTAGCCCATATGTGTGGGACTCCTGCATGCGAAGCGAGCGGTGTTGCAAGCTAGTACGCCGGCAGACTCGCGGCCATTAGTGTCGCGCGCTTCACTGCTGCGCGGCAACGCTCTGTGTCAGATCTCGTTCGGCGGATACGTCCGACCCAGCCCATCAACGCTCAGCAACGCTCAACAACGTTCAACTTCAACGTCGCTCTCTCCGCTCCTTTGCTCGCGCGGCCGCCCCCCGCCCCTCACAAGAATACTACCTACGACCGACCGCTTCCACTCGTTTCTCCGTACATCGCTATGAGTAATACCCCATCCGTGGATATCCCGGAAGCCTCGTGAGTATAATCCTCGCAAAATACTCTCCTGACTACGGTAACTGAGTCTATCTCTCAGAGGGATATTCGTAACCGACATTGCTTTCCGCTCCAGCCTTGAAGAGCGCGCTCACTTTGACGCCCTTCGAATTCGGCTTACGATATTGTCCAGCGCGTACAAGGATGTGGGAAGCGTTGTGGATTCACTGCGCAAGGTGCATAAGGGGTTAGAGGGTCAAGTGCGTGATTTAGAAAAGTATCTCTCTACCTTGGCCCCTCAAATCGAAGGAGACGAGATTCCGATGCCTCGCCAGCCTCCGGCTTTGCCAACGGCCACTCAGTCTCGGCGCAGCAAGACTGGCTGGCGTTCGAAGCGCAGGATCTCGGTAAGCCTGTTCAGCAATTCCGACGGCTGTAGCTCACTCGCGCAGAATCTCTTCAAGGGCTTTTCTCGCAAATAAACCGCTCGGCATATATCCCAAGATCCTGATCTCGTCCTTTCTCGCCTTCTCTCTGCTCCCGATGTCGCAGTTGCTCTCCCTTCCTACGTTACGTTACTTCACTGCTTGCATCGCCCTGCTTTCATGCTTACCATCGTGTCATTGCTGCTGTCTCTTCGTTTGTTTGCTCTCTAAACCGTACTGTCATTACACCGTCAATGCCTCAGCTCTATCCACTAGACCCGGAGAATATATAGCTCAATGCGTAGCTCCCCACGACGTGCAGGCACTTAACTGGCATATAAGCGGCAATAGCATACTTAATGCTGACTGAAAAATGAAGGGTGTCCGCGCGGTCTACTATACTCCCCCAGTCACATCCGTACGTAAGGGTCGAATCCACAGACTTGTTAGACAGGTAGGGTAATATACATTGGTATCGAGCAAAGCAAGCAGAGGAACATTTGACATAGTAGGGTGTCGTTCAGATGATGACACGGAACAGCGAAGCAACGAGGAAGATCATCGCGCGCGTGACCCACAGGATGGCGTTGAAAACGAGAGCGAACACAACGAAGTAAGCAGACGACTTAGCCGAGTATTGACCGGCATGAAACATGTATGCGTCGAAATCGTCCGTGGCCTGTTGAGTCATGAAGCCTTCGGGAAGGTATTGAGCGATGAAGCGAAGCTCATCCACAAAAATAGCAGGGGAGACGGGAGTCATTGGCTGTCAGAGTCTTGTCAAAAGCGGCGTGTGCTGATGATTAACAATGAACGCACCTCGCCGGCCTCGCGTCCAACAAGGACAATGCGAGACTCCCCGACATCTTCGAGGCATTCGCGATCTATGAACCCTGCAAGAATAGCTCAGTAGCGTGATCGCCTAGAGAACGAATCGATATCCAACTTACAGACCAGCGCTTTGGCGAGCAGCGCGCGGAGTGTCTCCTCGGGAATAGTCAGGTCAGCGTGGTTGTGACCGGCAGGAAGATGCTTGGAAGCGGTAAGCGGTTGGATCTTCGGACCCGTGCGGGACAGAACTCACCGTAACCAAAGAAATACGCAGTGCAAGAACGTCCAAGATGAAACCAGAAGTAGTGGTAGATAGCGATAGCGGGGAGGGCGAGTGGACGCGCGATGCAGCCGTTGGATTGAATACGCCAACAGACATGTTTGGCGGCACAGGGTCGTGGTTGCCGAACGAAGGAGCACGAGAAGCCCGGTTCAACGCGATGCCGCCTACGTCGTTATCCGTCAGAGCGATGAACTCGCACTGCGTGGAAGTAATCAGCGACTTGAAAATGTTTTAATGAACAATGAGCACGTACTTCACTTTCCGCATCAGCCATTTCAACATCGGAACTAGGTTCAGGTGCTACGGAGGGCAAGCGTGAGGCGTCGACCGCCTGTTCGTGTACCTCATCCAAACCTGGAGGCATAGGAATATAGACAGCGGCTTGGGAAAACCAGGCGAGAACTTGCTGGAGACCTACAGAGTGAAAGAAAGGGTGATCAGCGACCAACGGCAGGCAATGCATGAGAGGTGCATACGAGCGTGATAGGTAACATGCGGCATGGTCGAAAGTGAGCCTGAGGAAGCTACGCGAGCAGAGGTGGGGGAGGATTCAGTGAAGCTGGGGGGGAACGGGGAGCTGAGAGCAGGGTGTGTACAGAGAAGCCATGATATATGCCAGGGGGATCTTGAGGACAAAGAACTGAGGGATGGCTTCTTCGTTGGTAGCGTGGCTGGGTGAGGAGGGAGGGGAGCGTCAGGAAGCGAGCCCGCAGCTCGGGATACGACTCCCCAGGGCTTCCGGCGGGGTTAAGGTTGACGGACCAACAACTAGAAGCGGGAAGGCAGAATTATGCACCAGTCGCCCAAACTTGGTCGGTCCCGTTACGTTGTGACATTACTTTGGGTGGCGTGGGACCGGCGTCTAGTGCGTTCGTGAGGATTCGTGTGACCTTCGGTGCAATCTGGCTCAGATTTTTCACCACGAAATCTGGCCCGAGCGCTTGCCACAATTTTCTTCCCATACCCCGACTAGCACAAAGGCCCGAATCGTCGCCGCCCAGGTCAACATCCAGGTCAACGCTCCTCAACCATAATCGAGGACTGTTTATTAATCACCTCTCAATACAGATCGTGCCACCGCGACCGCGTACAGATCGTGCCACCGCGACCGCGGATCTGAGAGGCCCGCGGCGCATACGTCGAGACGTTCCCGGCCCGACTTGTACGGAGGGTGAACACGCAGCTTCGGCCTGCATCACCCCCTCCACGCAAGATCCAAGGTGTGATACATGGTCTCGTGCTCGTGAAATCCTCCACGACGCTGCTGATCGCACACTCTCTTTTGCAGCTGTTGGCGCCGTAAAGTGCATGGCCTTGGGCTACACGCTCGCGGCAAGCCTCAGTCCGACTCGCTCTCGTGTTGTCTGATGAACCCCTGCTCAACGCGCCTGGTGGGCCAACCGCCAGCTTCGCTATCCCGCGTCCCCTTCAGCTCGTCTTGTTGGGTGGCACTCACGGCGACTCGTCATGCCTCGCGCCCGGCCCTCATGTTGGCATCGTGGTCAGCTATCGCCGTTCTTGCAACCCCGCCGCGCGTCTGGGTCTTCATATCCGGGTACGTCGTGTTCTTGTGTGCCACTCGGGAATTTCCTGAATGGTTGTCCATTCGCAGCGAGCCTATCCCGTACAAGAGGGGTCTATGTCGTCTCCAGGGCACCATGACACGGTGCGCGACTGTTCTCCGCCGAAGGGGTGAAGCACTCGATCGCAGATGTGATGAAAGCAACAAACGAAGCCTCGCGCGCATCTCGTGTCCAGCACAACAGGAATCGGAAGGTGCCACTCCCAGCATTCCTGTCGTGCTCTTGAACACTCTGTCGGGCCATCGGTTCTCTCTCCATCCCTCCTCTCGACGTCGCATACGCGCCACTCCCCAATCTCGACCAGGATACCTCGCGGTCCGCCATGGAGCAGCACGACAGGGACAGCCGCACTCCCGAGTTCGACAACGCCGCCGCCCTTAAGGCCCATTGCGCACAATACCCCAAACACGACGTCGCAAAGCAGGACCAAGAGTCTGTTCTGTATATGGACGTCGAGCGCAAGAGTGCGTCCTACGCTATCTGTTTCGATCACCACATCGCTCACGACCTCACAGTCTGCGCACAATTTCGAAATGAAGGCGCTATGTACGGGCCCAGATACCGCAGCTACATCTTGGATGCCGTGATACGAGAGGTCCGTGTCTGTTGGCCGGGTATGTGACGGGCAGTACCTACCGTTCAATGATCCATACAGGTCCGCGCGCGCCGTCTGTTCTTTGACCCAGAGCCATACCCAACTCGCCTCTGGATCACGCTGACCGGTGATTCTTTGTACGTTCCCCGCCGCCATATTTCTGACGTTCTTTCGTTAATTCGCCTTGATCACAGCTACAAGGAGCTAGGAGCATTCCCTCTGTACGATGCCGATCACCCGCGTATGAGATACATGACGATCAAGAAGGTGAGTCCATATATGTCATTCTAAAAGTTCTTTTGAAGACGGATTCCGGCAGCTTCGCAAGCATTCTCGTATCTTACTCGAGGTCGCCAGCGAGATCCATCGCACGTTCTCTGAGTTTCATCCCGAGCATGCCTCCATTGATGACGCGAACGACCTCCCGGGTGTTGTGAGTACTTCCCGCTCGATAACAAATACCTTAACCTCACAACGAAGTAGACCAGGAGTCTCTGCGACGATATCAACCATCTTCAAGCACAGGTATGTCAAGCCGCCGTTTCACGTCGCTAGTCGCTAACGTCGTTGTCAGAACGCCGAACTCGAGCTCGAGTTGAACTTCGAGGAGGCTGAGAAGCAACGCCTGCTCGAACGCTTGAGTCTCTAGGAGGTGCCGTCTACAGCAGACCTCGAGGTACATAGGTGGCAGGTGGTTCAGTGCAGGGTGGAGGATGTCGAATGCTAAGGTCTCGTATATCGTGAGTTACTGAATGCGCCAATTCAAAATGTTTCTTCCTTCGACGTATTTGCAAGCCTCTCGTGTGCTCGAGCACAATCCCGGCATAACGAATTACAAGTGTTCTGTTCATTCGTGGCTATCAAGCCGGCCGTGCGGACACCAGACATGCAAAACTAACTCGTTCCCTGTATGGTGCGCATGTATCTATCGGTATCGCGTAACTGAACTGTTTTAGGAGCATATCCCAGCTGCAGTCGATGGCGAGGCACGAACCCTCCGCGTTCTGCCGGAGCCCGTTGAGTTGCTGGAGAATGTGCATGATCGTTCATGACTGGTAGCGCGGGGCGAGCGGCTTTCTCGTCTCGACGACTTACGTAGTACGGGTACTTCGGGTGCAAACTCGCCACGGCAGGCAGCGCGGAGGGGGGCTTTTGTAACAGGGATGAGCTCGTCAATGGATCGCGAGACCTTGTGCATGTGCGCCTATAGGTTGTGCGTGGGCTGGCGGAAGTAGTCGACGTGCGCGGTGAGCAGAAGGACGGGCAGGGTGCACTCCGTGCCACCGCCGCCGCCGTTCATAACGCCCTCTCCCTCGCCCGCAGGGCTCGAGGGTGTGGGGCGGAGAATGATTACGCACAGTGCGCTGTGAACACGAGGTTGGGTGTGACCGACACCAGACGCATGGGTGCCCGTCTCGCTGCCCAGCTGCCCAAAGGAGACGTCTACAGGCCCCGCGGAGCACTGGGATGAAAGCGAGACGTCGGGATTCTGCGGGGGAGGTCCGACACGAAGAACGCGTGCAGCGTGCGCGCGAGGGCGGCTTCTGCGTCGGTCATGGGCGAGGCGGGTGGCAGGCCCCCTGTCGGCTTCGCGTGTCGTGCGCGCGGATCCTCGTCTGCGCGGGCCGGGCGCAGCAGCTCCCGCGGAGACGAGCACTCGAAGAGCGCGAGCCGGGCGAACGGCGAGGACTTGAGGCTCCAGCGTGCTTGCGCTTGCGCTTGAACACCGGCCCCTGCGCCCGGGGGCGCTGTCACTGAGCGAAGATCGACGCATGGAAAGGATGTCGCCGAAGGGATGAGAAAAGGGTGCGGGGTGTGTGAGCGAACGAGGAAACTCCAATGTCGATTCGACAGGAGGACGAGGCTCTGCCCGGCTTGAATCGCCTCCAGGGCTTTTGCTCGGTCTCCATTACAGGGGAAGCGATTCGACGACCACCTTAAACTTGAGATGGGCGGGACAACAATGTGTATCTCTCTCGTAACGCTATCAAACCTCCATCAGACAAAGGAAGGGTTGATGCATATCCAGCGATTCTGGTTCAGGAGAGGGATAATGGCATGGCAGGGCGTACAAGAAATGTCATTCTGTAGACTTCAACATGATGCGAGGTACAGGACTGATACTGCGGGTATTCGGCGGCGTAGTACAGTCGTCCAGGAACTCTCTGATCAAGGCGCTATTGGATGGACTATGAGCGAGGTATCCACAGAGACTAGGTGCCGTGAAACTCACCGTCCGAGCATCCAGGTACAGGCGACCGCCCCTTCCCCTGCAGCTTCTCGCGCCTCTTCGCGCGACCATTGTACGTGGTCATGGTTGCCTTCGTCACCCACGATGGCTCCCGGTTGGCGCAGAAGTTGAGAATGTACCCCTTGAGATAGGGATGCGGATGGGATAACTCAATGGAAAGCCATTGGGCGGTTGCGGTACGAAGCCAAACTTGCTGAACGCCGTTGGGTGACGAGTGCACATACAGATCGCTGAAGCACGCGGCGGGAATGTCCGGAGGGATGAGAAGGAGTTCTCCACTTGTCGATGCAAACCAGGTGGTCTTCTCGCCTCTACTACGGATGCCACGTTGATGACGGGAGACGTGCAGGTCGCGCGAGCTGGCAAGTCAACTATCAGAACTATCAAGTGGTTAGAGGCGACATAGTATGTACCTCTGGCCATCGGAAGTATGTGCTGAGATCTCCTGATGCGGGACAGGCGGGACAGGCGGGGGGACCTGAGGTTGAGGCAGGGAAGATGACGCGCCGCCGCGAGCTGCGGAGACGTCCTGAGCGTTCGTGTTGAGTAGGCCTGCCGAAGCCTCAGCGGGTGTTTGTTGAGCGGCGGATATCGTTGGAGGAGAGGAAGCGGTGGAAGTCTGAGGCGCCTGATTGAATGACATGAATATGTGACCGTGAGTAGAGACTGGAGAGCGTACGATGTTCACCCTAGGAGGCACCGAGGTGCCACGAGTAGGCTTAGCACCAGCATGGTCCGTAGGTGGCCTTAGAAGTCCGATTAACCAATGAATCAACACATAGAATCATGGATGAGTATTGCTCACCCTTGGATCAACCGCTGCTGCTGAACTAAATGGCGGTGCCGTAGAATTACATACGATGGTTTGAGAGGTTTGCCCTCGTCGCTTTCGAGTAAATAGGCGGGAAACGGGGTGTACTTGGCGTATATAGTTATAGGCTTGTCGGGCTCAAACATGATGGCCTGGGGCGGGGTTGCGTCGAGGCTGTTGAGGGAATGCAGGATCGAGAAAGACCGCCGCAAGCTTACCGGGACGTACCTACTGCTTTATACATGTCAGCGAGCCAGTGTTGTGTCAAAGGATGATTGAGAACAGGCTGCGCGGAGGATGTGGAGGGTACAAGCTTTGTTGAGACGTGGCGAGGGAGTTGACTCGAACTGAGAGACCAGGGGAGGAGATTGCCGTACCAGATTTGAGATAATCACATCGTGCGGTGAGCGGTCCGTAGATCCGTTACGGTGGTACTAAACGTGAGGAGTGTATATTCTAGACTGGCCCGCAGAGGCTGGAGACCGACGAAGACCAATACCGGCAGACGCGGAAAAACGGACACATACTAGAATTACATTATGATCAAGAATCGTGATGGACGGCAGTAGCTGAGGAATATAAAGGAACGACGCCACAACTCGACCGGACGAAATGAGGTCAGTACAAAGGAGCGCGTGGTATGGGCGAGGGGTTGGCGTGGTGGAATGTGGACGGAGAACAGAAACCGGATCAAACTTGAGCCAGGCGTGGGATCACAAAGGAAGATATTGGGGAAGGCGTCGACGTCGGAGGGCGGGCCTCAGAAGTAGAGACCGAGGCGGTTGTGCTTGCCGTTGTAGTCCTTAGCGAAACTGGCAGGTAGCACCTCGTCAAGACAGCTGCATGGAGAAAGGGGAAGCATGATACATACCTGAGCATGGTCTGGTCGTGAGAGAAGTCGTAGTCGACCTCCTGTACGCGCAGCTGCTTCCGATCATAGGGATGGAGGGCCGCAAGCCAGGTTGGGCAGTACGCGTTCTTGGGAAGACCCTTGACGGGAGGACGCCGTTTGGACGTCTTAACCGAGTAGAAACGGCTGTGAGGTTGTGAGCCGGGGCTGTTCTTGTCCACATCGTTCAGGCGAAGACGGCGGTAGAGGCTGTCGAAGACTCGCAGCCATGCGGTGATCAGCGGGTTTCGCCATTCCTTCTTGAAGACCCCGTACTGCGCGAATCCTTTCTTGTGGTCGGACTCGTCAGAGCTCATGCCTTTCGGGCCAAGGGCCATCAGCATGGGGATATGACGCCGAAGGGGAGCATAGGCGTGGGCAACCTGGAGGCGGCGGTAATAGAGCTACGGCCGAGTAAGCGCGGTTCATCGCAACTGAGGGGCGGACTCACGTTGCGCTGACGCTCTGCCCTGTTGAGGAGGCTCTGTCTGCTCTTAACCTTCTTCGGATCCATCGTCGTGTTTTGCCACCTGGTGCACAGGTACTTGAGATGGCCGCTGAACAGTTCTTCTACTCGATCTTGCGGCGCACGAGGATGAAGCTGCATGAAGTGTTCCACGAACACTTCGATGACGGATGTGTTCCAGGAAGAGTGTGGTGGCGAGTTGAGGTCAGGGAGGAACGTCTGGACAGTGCAACAGGGGCCGTCGTGAGGATCGTAGTCGAGCACAACTTCGTCCTCCGGTAACATCGCTTCTGTAAGCGCATCCTTCGCGCTCTTTCGCTTCATGAGCTTCCGAGTCAGAGCGCGAATCTTGTCCTGCGGCGGTCAAACGCGTCAGCAGTACACAGCTAAAAAGCAAAAGATCATCTTACAGCTAGGAGGACATCATCGGGGTCGCGCTGCGTTGGCAGCCCTTTGAGCTTCGGCTCTTGGGCGCGTCCTCGACGCTGGCGACGGGGGATTGGGACGAAGTCGGGAGGATCCGTGTCCATCGGAGCATGTCCATTCGTCGGCGGCGGGGGATTGGTCGGAGGGGCGCCGCCGCCGGAGGCATCCGTACGCTCAAAGAAGCCTTTATTCTGCAACGTGGAGAAGAACTTGGTCTGTTGGTCCATGATGGCGACGAGTCGCGAGATGTTATGATTCATCTCATGGAGGTCGTTCTGCATGTGAGACACTTGAGTTTGAGTTGCGAACGTCTGCTAAGAGGTCGTCAGATAGGAGAACGGTACCACCGGGTTCAGACCTACGGCGGTTTGCGAGGGGCGCGGCGTCGACTGGTGGCTTGGAGGATGAGTCGCGCGACCCTTGCCTTTCTGCGTCGCGCTGGGGACCCCATCTTCGTTGTCGCTGAAGATGTTCTAATCCATATCGTTCTGATCTTCATCATCTTCGTCGACGACGATGTTCTCTTCAGCGGTGGATGGAGCGAAGGACGGGCCGGCTCCGTGGTGGCTAGAACCCGCAGCCGGGGAAGCGTAGTACTCGCCTTGCCCGTGGTTGTCGATAGTGCCGGGTCCCTGAAGCAGTCCCGCACGATTGGGCACGGCGTTGGGGTACAGATCCTGCGGGTTGAAAACGAAGACCTTCGGAGGAATTGGGGTGAATTGTGCCGTCCCGGACGCAGCTGGAGCTTGAAAGGGATCCTCTTTGCGCCGGCGCCGAGGACGCTTGAATACGGTAGGGATATCCTTTCCCTGCATCACGTCGTCATCGTTGGGATCAAGCTGGGGTGCGCCTCTCTTGCTGGCAGCGAGGATGCTACGAGACGGGGTTTGACGTTACTTCCAGCGCAGATAGTGCACAAACTGACCTGGCGGGAGCAGTGAAGGTTTGCACTTGGCCAAAGACAGCCATACTCTGTTGCGCTGCTAGACACACAACGCGACGGGATAATCAGGCCAATGCAAATACAAATAAAGAGAGCGACTTTACCATTTCCCCGCCCTGCAGCATTCTGCCGTGGCTGGCGGGCGTTCGAGTTTCGCTGCTGAGCGCCTGGGTTCAAGGCAGTGAGCTAGCAGTAAGTATAGAATTTTCTCATGGATTTACCTGGCGGTCTGCCCGCAGGCGTCGTGGATGGGTTCGCAGAGGTCAGGAAGGGGTCGCGATTGATCAGTGCATCTATGAAAGAACATTAAACTCAAGACTCTGCCGATACTCCTTTGCACGTACTGAGAAGTGGACTGGCACCATCTGTATGATTGTTGTGGTTGGACATGTCGAGAACGATACCACTTGGAGAATTTGGAATGTGGGAGAGGAAGGAGAGCTAGGGAAGAGAGGGCAGCGAAGGAACAGCGGGGGTTATACATTCCAGCCACCCAAACATGAGGCTTGAGGCTGGCCGAGCCTGAGGACGAAGACAAACCAAGTGAGTATGTGAAGAGAGACAAACCATGCCGGAGTACAAGTGCCACTCCGAATCGCAGGTCGTAGTCGTATCCATAGCGCTGGGCGCGCAGCCAACGCGAGGCCCCGGTGGCACCGCTCGTATGACGTCACCAGTCGCCCCGTTACCACATTAAAACAGCCGCAGGCCTTCTCTTCCGGGAAATTCCCAACATTCACAGCCCGCCTGAACACACGAGGCTCCGAAGCCGATCAGGAACCATTCATGCACTTCTCGCCCCCTTACACGTCGAAGACAATGGAAGGGCTGTCCTTTCAGGAAACTCCCGTGGCACACCACACCCGAAAGCACGAGGTTAAGATCGCGAGACCCTGGAAAGCAACGCCGAGTGTGATGCGGCGCGGCCGGCCGCAGCAGCGCCTGTCAGAGCAGCAAACATGGTCCGAGTTCTGATAGATATCGAGCCGGTCATGGCAGCGAGCACGCAGTAGATACATATGGAGTGTAGGAGGAATACGAAGACGACGAGTATGTCCGTGCAGCCCCTCGCCCTTACAGATCAGGATGGGCGGGTCCTGGGACGTTGTGTCCATCGCCGGCGACCACCTCAGGCAGCAGGGAAAGAAGGAGCATGCGCAACCAGTGACGAATGAGGTCCTTGAGGCATACCAAAGTTGCGTAGAGGTATTCGGCGACCACGAACGCCCACTCGTAACACGTCGAGCCGACGGTCTCCGCGGCGCGCAAAGAAAACGCACCAGCATAGCGCAGCTATTATCCGTGCACGTAAGTCAACTTCACTAAAAAGTACAGGAGACTGACACGCACATTTGCCACAGTCGCGTCCAACACCGTGGACCAGGGGGTATGGAAGCAAGCCCAGACAGCCCCCAAACAAACCATCACGGTGAGGAATATGGCGAGGATGTCGAGCAGGGTCTTGCGCGGCTGCAAAGTGATTAATAAATATACGGATAGCGAACGACACTGCGTACGACAGACTGCACGAGGTCCGCAACGGACTCGCTTAATTCGCCGCTGCCTCTCTCTTGCGCTTCAATGAGAACGAATTAATATAGATGTGGACGTCTTCGGGTGGATACATACTTATCCTGGCCCTCCAGATCTTGATGTACGTGTTTTGACCGCAAGCGGCAGTACCCGTAGCAACGTAACTGAGTTTGTCTTGGATCGTGGCCTGCATCATGGTGGATATTGACTTCAGCTTTGATTAAACAATGTGGACGCGGCACGTACATCCACGGCTTGGATGACATCCTCTGCCAAAATGCAGAAGGGACGTGAGAACAGTATGGGTCTGATACAAGTCCGCCGCTCACCGCCGTGCTCGAGTTTTTGGCATACCTCACCAGTCGTAGTCTCCCAGATAGAGACCTGACCGGACGTCGACCCGGAAATGATACCGTGCCCCCTGTGAACGTACTTGACTTGCAGCAAGTGCTTCGAGCGTGGCGGTTTGTCGAACTTGTAAGACCTCTTCGCTTTCGCCTTTTTCTGCGGACCAAGGGCGTAAAGATCGAGGCCGTCCTTGACGTTGTACACCGTGATGTATCGGTGGTGAGGGCTGATTGCGGCGCCTCCGCTGAGCAGATACGCGTCAGGAGAAATTCCGCATAGAGCTCGAATTACCTGCATGTTCGGTCTGACGTCCGGCATCGGTATGTGCCATCGAGATTGCTGAGTTTCCGTATCCCAGCAGCTGCATGTGCTCGTTAGGCCAACACCAATGGAATACTATACCGAGCACTTTACCTTATTCCGTGAGCGAGGTAAGAGACCACCAGAGCCGCGCCGTCATCGTGGAATCGCAAGGCGATAGCACGCAACCGCGGATCTTCATCTTCCATACCCTCAGGCGCTGGAGGAGAAGGCAGGACAACGTCGCCAACGTAGTAATCTAGACGTCGTTTGGTCAGCGCAGGCGCACATCCAGTGTAGATGAACCTCACTGGGTCTCTTCTCCCTCGTCACATGCACCTCTTCGCCCATACTGACCGCTAGCCTTCCCGAGTTCGCATCGTAATCGAGGTAATGAATGGTACTCCTTGCACCGAGGTTGATATCGTGCTGCTCGCTGTTATTCTGATGGTGGTTAATAAGGACGCAAAACAACCAGCCGAGCTTTACTTACCAGAGAAAATTCGTGGAATTGCTGCAAAGTCCCGTTGGAGCAGCCGATGATGACGGTGTCAGGAAGGGTAGGATGCCATATGATATAGTCCACGCTGCTTCTAAATAGAGTGCGGTAGAGCTGACGCCCTTGCGAGACATTCCAGATGACAAGAGCGTAATCGTCCCCGCCACTTGCCAGATATGCACCATTGGGTGAGAAAGCGACGCAGTTGATGGTGTCGCTATGTCCGCCTTGCAACTTGTGGAGCTCGACGTAGGCAGAGATAGGGAAACTTGACATCGTAGAGAGTGAAGGCAACAGTCGCAGTGGAGGAGAAAGACAAACACTTAGAGTGGCGTGGACTCGGGGCGGACGCGACCTCGCCGCACGAGCCCTGCAGCGACCATGATTGGCTAACGCAGCGGCCCGGGGACGCGGAAAGCGTGCATGCACGTGATATTGCTATGGCCGAAACTCAAGCGTTGCAAGCGAATCGTAGGGGATGAAAAGGCGAAGTACCAGACATTAGGTTGAATTACGCGGAGAAACCCGTACTGTACAATTACAACATGTGATAGCCAGCATAACTACAAATCCATCCCTTCGTAGAGACGATTGAACTCCTCCGCAGAGCGCTCGTAGTCGATAGGGGTGCCCCGGCCATCCACGGTGCTGCCGTACTCGAACACGCTGTCCTGGTCGTCCACGGAGCTATCGTGGTCGGTGTCGTACTCGACAGCGTAGCCAATCTTCGAGGCGCGACGGCCGGCCCTCCGGCCCTCCGCGGAGCCTTCGTACGTGACGACGCTCTCCTGGTCGTCCACGGAGCCGTCGTAGTCGGTGTCGTACTCGACGGCGTAGCCAATCTTCGCGGAGGCACGACGGCGGGCCTTCCGCCCCTCCGCGGAGCCTTCGTACGCCATGACGCTCTCCTGGCCGTCCACGGAGCCGTCGTAGTCGGCGTCGTACTCGACGGCATAGCCCCTTTTCACGGAACGACCGTCTCCTACCTCCTTGTCGTCGGCGTTGTCGCTTTCCGGGTACGCAAGGCTTCCCTCGTAGTCGGAGACGCCGTCTTCCAGTTCCATTGGACTTTCCCTGTCGATGGGAGTGTCGCCTGCCGAGTGCGTGAGGCTCACGTCGCTATCGGTAAGGCTGATGACGCTATCGGTGAGGCTGATGACGCTGGCCTCGCGCTCCACCGCGGGGCGGTGGTCGTCGTCAGCGGAGGTATCGCCGTCCGTGGCGGTCATTTCATTGAGTTGCACGTGAAGCTCGTCTACTTCATGGTTGAGAACATTGAGGCGAGTGACGAGGCTCGCGTTCTATGGATGGGGTTGAGCTAAGGCAGCTAGAGATAAGATAAGGTGTGATCTACGTACGTCGGCACGCAGTTCCCTCTGGGACTCCAAGTAAGAACGAATCTGCCGTGTATGCGGGATGGTGAGGACGAGTGTATGTGATTACATGATACTGCTTACCGTCTCAGGCAAACGCTTCACCGTAATCATGTCGGCACCAGCGACGTTGGAGGTACCCAGTAGCTCCATAATAGACTTAACGATGGCCGCGAGCGCGACGTACTCGTCAATGGCCTGCTTGCCGTTAGCGTGAGGGTCGAGGGACTAGTTGGAGTGCTTACCGTTTGGCGAAATATGCCATTAGTTCTCTGTGGGAAGACATGGCCAGGACCATACGGAACAAAGGGGCGGAAGGTGGCGAAGCTTCGTGCGCAGCGAGTTAGAAGTAGCAGATGACGCTGAAGGTAGTGTATACGTACAATAAAGCCCCAGCAGGGGTCACATAGAGACGCGGGGAAGCGTATTGGCGGTTCAAGACTAGACGTCCTAAGAACATCTATTCAAACTACGATGAGAGCGCGAACACTTTGGTTGACGGCTGTGCTTACCTCTTCGGCCACGGCAACTCGGATGGCTTTTCGGAACGGAGATGCGCGCGAGACCGAACTTCTCAGCACCTTGCTGCGAACTGGGAACGAAACGAGCATGATAAAACGGGGAATGATAGGGGGGAGAGGCGTAGACATACTCAGGTGAGCAAGGTCGCGATAGGGGATGAAGTCTTCTTTATTCTTAACAGCGTCGTGAAAGACCTGTTGCAGACCTGCGATGAAGACGATGAGACGCAAGCAAGAAGATCAAGAGTCGCAACATACGTTCTTGAAGGTATTGTGGTACGGAGGACATGGTCGAGAGTGAGCCTGAGGAAGCTACGCGAGCAGAGGTGGGGGAGGATTCGGTGAAGCTGGGGGGGGAACGGGGAGCTGAGAGCAGGGTGTGTACAGAGAAGCCATGATATATGCCAGGGGGATCTTGAGGACAAAGAACTGAGGGATGGCTTCTTCGTTGGTAGCGTGGCTGGGTGAGGAGGGAGGGGAGCGTCAGGAAGCGAGCCCGCAGCTCGGGATACGACTCCCCAGGGCTTCCGGCGGGGTTAAGGTTTGACGGACCAACAACTAGAAGCGGGAAGGCAGAATTATGCACCAGTCGCCCAAACTTGGTCGGTCCCGTTACGTTGTGACATTACTTTGGGTGGCGTGGGACCGGCGTCTAGTGCGTTCGTGAGGATTCGTGTGACCTTCGGTGCAATCTGGCTCAGATTTTCACCACGAAATCTGGCCCGA
>NW_007360328.1:1025568-1056378 GCF_000271585.1 Trametes versicolor FP-101664 SS1
GCAGCTTCGGCTGCATCACCCCCTCCACGCAAGATCCAAGGTGTGATACATGGTCTCGTGCTCGTGAAATCCTCCACGACGCTGCTGATCGCACACTCTCTTTTGCAGCTGTTGGCGCCGTAAAGTGCATGGCCTTGGGCTACACGCTCGCGGCAAGCCTCAGTCCGACTCGCTCTCGTGTTGTCTGATGAACCCCTGCTCAACGCGCCTGGTGGGCCAACCGCCAGCTTCGCTATCCCGCGTCCCCTTCAGCTCGTCTTGTTGGGTGGCACTCACGGCGACTCGTCATGCCTCGCGCCCGGCCCTCATGTTGGCATCGTGGTCAGCTATCGCCGTTCTTGCAACCCCGCCGCGCGTCTGGGTCTTCATATCCGGGTACGTCGTGTTCTTGTGTGCCACTCGGGAATTTCCTGAATGGTTGTCCATTCGCAGCGAGCCTATCCCGTACAAGAGGGGTCTATGTCGTCTCCAGGGCACCATGACACGGTGCGCGACTGTTCTCCGCCGAAGGGGTGAAGCACTCGATCGCAGATGTGATGAAAGCAACAAACGAAGCCTCGCGCGCATCTCGTGTCCAGCACAACAGGAATCGGAAGGTGCCACTCCCAGCATTCCTGTCGTGCTCTTGAACACTCTGTCGGGCCATCGGTTCTCTCTCCATCCCCCCTCTCGACGTCGCATACGCGCCACTCCCCAATCCCGACCAGGCAGCTGCTGCTGCAGTTCTGATGTATCATGTTACGGGGACACCCCGTGACCGCTTTACATCATATACCGTCAAGGCTCCTGATGTATTACGGTCTTCCGGGAGGCCCGCCACCTTGCCCCGTAGCGCTGTACGCCCGCCGTCGGCTTCTCGGCAGGCTTCCTATTTAGGTAGAATGCCCTAGACTGGGGTGCGCGCCCTTCCGGCTGCTCGCCCGGTTTGCATACCTTCCCAAAGCGGACAGTATACATGTCGTCGAACATACGGGCTTTCCCGAGCATGCTTTCCCTTGCCGAACGAACCAATAGGAATCAAGAATTGCATTTGGCTGTGATGAAGTCTGTACATGGTAGAGAATTACTGGAGCGGCAGCCAAACAGCTCCGGGAGTATCTAAGGTGAGCATGGATTAGGAGCAAGTGGGCCGGGGATGGGGGTGAGATAGGAGCGAACACAGGAGGTGGGAGCAGGCAGGCTCAGAGCGAGAGCACATGCAGCCGGCATGCGGCCATGTACAGGCATGCACGGTGAGTGGTGGGCGTGTACGGCGAGCGGCAGGTGGCAGGCGGCATGGTGGGTCATGTAGAGTATGGGAGGGTGCAGCACAGGGCACACGGCAATGCCTTGTGCGGCGGGCATCCGCAATGCGCCGCATGGCTGGCAGACGGTGGGGGACACGGCGGTGCATGGCACACGGTGGTGCTACCTGCGCGACGGCCGTGCACAGCCTGTGCGCGGCATGCGACATGGCGGGTGAACGGTGGGGGGCTCGTGGCGGTGCGGGGTGGGCGGTATTGCAACATCGGGGTGAACGTAGGCAGCGGGAGCGCCGTCTGCGTAGGTAATTACCGTGCAGGCGGACGACGCTGCGTATCACGCTGCCGCAGGCACAAAACGCGCCGCGCCCGAGCACGCGGACGGCGACCGCGAGCGCACGAAGCGCAAACACGTCGACGTAACTTGGGGGATGGCACTCGGCATGATGCTCGCAGAAACACGCCGCGTGCTGCGGCAGAGGGTGAACGGAGATGCGAGACATACAGAAGGACCAAGAATGCAGGCGGTGGGAACACGGTGCTCGCAGGCGTCATCTGAATAGCACACTACAGAGCGTGAGGTGGGCGCGATGTGTGTGTCGACTCGGAGGTGAGACATGCGAGGATGCAAGGCATACGGCGGCGCGGGATGGGCGATGGGCGGTGGTCCAAACCAACAGCAACGACTCGGCTGCAGCTCACGGAAGCACCCCCGCAGACTCGAGCACCCGGATCAGACCCGCCACGGGAGCACACCTTTGCTTTTAGTGTGCCAGCGGAAGGTAGTATGCGTTGTGCGGGCGCGGCAGTGGGGAGCAACGCAGGCGGACAGAATGGGGAGCGGCAGGGGGAGCGGGACAAGCAGTCGGCAGCAGAAGTACCATAGCCGCGTAGCCGTCGATAGGACGCTGTGCGGTAGGGGCAGACGCGCGGGGGTGGGGCATAGCACATGCATCACGAACGGCATGCGGGGCAGGATTCAAGCAGAGAGAACGGCGTGTGTGAGCGGCACCCGAGATGCATTGCAGGAGAGAAAGGCGCTGGGTGGAACACCGGTGGCAAGAGCCTCCAGTGGCAGCCGGACTCGGATATAATATGGTGTGGAGACAGGAATGGAGTGGCGTAGCTCACGTACGACGGGAGAACATAGTGCATCGTCGGGCAGAAGGGACATGGGGGCGGCGGTGTTGCATGGTGCCATGGCATGCTCCATGGAGGGGCAGTCCATGGCGACACGTAGAGTGCGATATTGGACAAGGAAGGCGGGATAATGGAACGCGGCGAGGCGGAGGTGGCGGGGCGGAGGTGGTGGGGCGGTTTATACAGCAGTACAATGAGGAGCCTGAGCGGATGGGACAGCGAGACATAGGCAGAGGGCGAAGGCGTCGTCGTCGGGGCGCGTGGTAGAAGATTACTGGGTGGTGCACAGCCAGAAGGCTAATTGCGCGTACGCTTGGCTGGCGGCGAGAGTGGCTCTTCACCTGGTCTCTTCCTACAGTGGCGCCCATTCAGCATTCTACTTTTGAGCCATGATGTTGACTGTGAAACTTACCGTGCCTTGTCCTCGTTGTCCTCGTCGTTTTCGCCGATAGCAACTGTCGCCATGCTGGCTATGACCCACTCAACATCGGCTACTGCGGCTGCCCAGTCGTCCAAGGTCTGTGCGGTAGCCTGCTCTCGCCACCAAACAAGAGATATCAGCACGATAAACATGCCGTTCTTCCCTGGATTCGTGAGGCACTCCCAGTCGCCATCGCCGCCAATGGCTGGACGTCCTTGACCAGCCTGACGGCGCCATTCCGGCTGGATACCGCTCCACCACTTCCACCATGAGGTCATGTAGGCAGACTCGTTCTTGATAATAGGGAACTTGTCCAACTCGCGTCTTTGGATGCGAAGCCAGTCGCCGACTTCGCTCGGGCGCCCTTTCGCGGAGAGACCCTTTGCCTGAGAGTGTGTCAGTATATGTACATGACATAGCCATGGGACGCAACTTACCGATGTTGCAAAGTCGTATGCCCTCTCCAACACGGTCCACCATTCCAGAGCACGTACGAAGGGCTTACCAAGTTGCTTGGACTCCATGTGGTCGAAGCCAGCGCGCAGCCAGTCCGGCCAACCGTCTTCATCAAGCATAATGACATCAGCGACGGTGCCGTCGCGTAGTTGAGGGGCAGACACCGCAGCTGGCGGGGTAGATGATGTAGATGGGGGCACAGGCGGCGTAGACGATGCCGGCGCAGACACTACGAGCGGCGGTCTTGAGGACGGCAGTTCCGGGGACACAGAAGACGGTTCAGAGGTCGTGAACGGCAGTATGGGAGCCCGTGAAGGCCTAGGCTCGGAGGCCGCAGACGGCAGTACGGGCTCAGCCCGTGAAGGCACGCCCTCGGAGGTCACAGACGATGGTACAAGCTCTGGTGGAGGTGCAGTCTCGGAGGTCACCAACGGTGGTACCGGCCCCCGTGATGGCATGGGCTCGGGGGCCAAATATGACGGGGCAGGCTCGGAGGTCGTCGACGGTGGTACGGGCGCTTGTGGAGGCGCAGTGTCGGAGGTCGCAGACGGCGGTACTAGCTCGCGTGGAATCGGGTGCACAGGCTCCGAGGTGGCAGTCGATGGTACGGGAGCCCGTGGAGGCGGAGAATGGGAGGTCGCAGGCGGAAGTGCGGTGGTCGAAGGCGGCGGTGGAACGGGGGGCATAGACGACGATGGCACAGACGACCGCTTCAGTCTAACAGACTGGCGCACACCGGATGCAGGTGGGGCACCGGACGTCTTCTTCCCGCGCCGAGTGGATTTGGCGACCGAGGCACTGAGTGTGAGAGGAATGGGTATGGACCGGACCGCGGCCGACTGCGCCCGGCTGCTCACCAGGTCCCGGTCGAACTCGCTAAGCGTTGAGTAAAAGCGCAAATGAAGGCGGCGGTCTTCTGGAGTCATGCTGGCGAGCTCGCTGCAGACAACAGCGCCCATGCCCATCTCGGCCGCCATTGGCATATCAAGCTCGTTAGGCAGATTGTCGAGCTCGAGGTCCAGCCCCTGAGACCCTTCCTGCTCCGTGTCCTCCTCCTCTTCCTCTTCTTCCTCTTCCTCCTCATCCGAAGACGAGAGCTCTGCCTCGCTCTCAGAATCACGGGGCTGCTTCCCCTTTCCCTTTTTACCGTTCTTGCCCTTGGCCGAGCCCTTTCCCTTCGCTGCTGACTTTGCCTTTGCCGCTGACTTGCTGACACTCTTTTGCTGAGTGAGGGGGCCGAGGAGAGATAGCTGAAGGGACGGTGTCTTGTCGGCAGATAGCTGAAGGGACGGTGTCTTGTCGGCCGTCAATGTGGTGGCGGGGGTCGTGAGGGACGGTGAAGTGGTAAGAGCAGGGGCGGATAACGTGGCAGCAGCGGGAGCGGCGCGACTCGAAGATTCGGGGAGGTTTGCAGCAGTTGTAGGCGCACCCGAGACAACCGGCATCACCCCACCGTTCAGTGACGCGAGACGCGTGGCGAATTCTGCATGCTCAGGTTAGCAAGGGAACCAGCCTGAGGATGACCATGCATTAGAAGCATTGAAGCCTACCTGGAGTCTGAGTCAAGAACCGCGTGAAGGAGCCCATTACCTCGGTCTTAAACCGAACAGCTTCGCACTCGTGCCATGCCAATGGCTTCGATTTAGATTCATCAGTCCTGCCGGCAGTGACGCTGGTTGGAGAAAAGTAAGGACGCCGTGCAGGTTGCATGAAAATATGGGAAAACGCACATCTTCAGCTTGAAATCGCGTCCGCCCTCCTGATATGGTACACCCGCAAAAAGCGTCAGATAATAGCCGGTGTGTTCGCGGAGCAGCTCGAGGAGAGGCTGGACAACCGTTGCGATGTTATCCTGAGCACTAGAAATCCAGTTAGAAACCGTGAACGATAGATGCTGATATCAGCGTACCGGGCACGAAGTTCCTCCTTTGAGGGCTCATCCGGGGAAGGCGCACCATCGCCCTCAGTCTCATCATCGAGTCCCATTGCCTGAATCTCAGCCTGGAGTTCGATGAGGTATTCGGGAGCCTCCAACGCCAGTAGCTCGCGAGCAATTTTGCCTCTAAAGGCGACGGCGTGCTCGGGATCCAGGCCAGAAGTTGGCCACTTCTCGTCGAAAACGGCCTTGATTTCGGCGGGCTTCTTCGACATATAGTGCTGCCATTCACTTGGTCTTCGCGAGGCGGGCGAAGGATTTGCCCAATGGTGGAGGTCTTGCAGAAGCGGAGCCCAGATGTTGTCCTCCGCAATGTTGCGCAAGTAGCGCAGATGATTCTTGATACGCTACAACAGTGGTCAGCTTGAGGATACAGATGAGATTACCGAGGGAAACGTACCTCCTGGGTGAGCTTGATCACTGACCCTTTCGTATCCAAATTCTCCGGCAATGTCGAGTCGGGCTCGGTCCACTCGGCGTCTTCGAGCTCCTTGTCAAGCGGGATGTACCAAGGCCATGCCTCCCAATAGTCACGGAATAGGGCACGCCAGAAGTCTTTTTGCGGCTTACGAGCGGCGCCTTTGAGGTCTATGAAGTTTTGGAGACGCTCTCTCATGAAGAGGGCGCGTGCGCCTTGGAAGAGGCTGGGAGTGCCTGCTTTGCCACCTTTGAGCTTCCGCTTGGACTTGCGGCGTTGCTTGGTGTCTTTTGAGGACTGGTAGCGGGGCGCGAGGGCGTCGATGAACTCAACGTCCATGTCGGCGAACTGGAAGCCCGAGAAGTCGAAATTGCAGGACACAAGTTGAGAGGCTGAGGGCGGTTACTTCAGTCAACAAGCCGAGGTCGTCTCACGTGATGCTAGCCACCGTGCTCCGTTGGACCATGAGCCGCTGCACTGACTATGACAAGTTCGAGTAGCGCCGACGACCATGAAGGCCGTCTTCGTCCCACTCGCGCCCGCGTCCATCGAACTCGCACCTGCGTCCATCGCACTCGCGTCCGCGTCCGTCCTACTCACGCCCGTGTCCGTCTCACTTGCGCCCGCACCCGCGTCCACGTCAGGGTCCGCGCTCGTCTCACTCGCGCCCTCATCCATCTCGCTCGCGCGGGCCGCGTCTATCTCACCCGCGCCCTCCGATCCGTCTCACTTGCGCCCGCGCCCATCCTGCTGGCGCCTGCGCTCACTCAGGCTGCCGAGGCAAGCTGGAGTCAAGTGAGGTTCAGTACTACATGCCACCTCGGTCAGGCCGCGCGATGTATCTTCGTACATTGGTACGCCATTCTCCAATGTTCCATAGTACCCAGGCTACTAATGGTACACCCGTGAGGCCCAGGAGCTTCGGACGCCGCCGACCATGACATGTCGCTGCGTAGGTGCACTTTACAAGACATACGCTACCTCGACTGTCGCTTATCAAGCCCGGCTGGACTTCCCTACGCAAGGTACAGAATACATCGCTGAGTCTTTCTCGTACCGTTGGCTGTCTTGCATCGGTGTTGCAGACAACGCTAACGAAGATTCGAGCAACGCAGAGTACCTAAGTTTCGTAACTCCTCGTGTACGCCTCCCGGGGCGGGTGTCCACTATGAGGTCGACAACAATATGTATCTATACCCTGGCATGCGGTCTCCGAGTCGACGGTTCACATGAAGAAGAGGTCAGTTATAGCGATCTCGACGAGGATGGTGGTCCAAAGATTCAGGCGCCCCACTCTCCCACTCTGTCCGGCATGCTCCACCTCCAGCCCCTCACTACTCTACTGCTGTTCGCCCATGTTCGGTACACTGACGCCTCATAAAACTGAGGATTCGATTAAGATCCATGCCAATGCTCCTTTGCTCCATGTTTCCCTCTCTGCATGCTCACGGTTGTACTAATTGAGTACCTCGCACTGCCTGTACCACTTCCTTGTCATGTACGTTGTAGCCCATTAATGATCATGAACACTCTCTGGCTCGCACAAATGAGCTACATACTACTACATGTGTGAGGACGGGAAACTATCTCATCCAAGCGGACCTCGACTGCGGCCATGACGTACTGCATCTTGAAGACAGCTGCCGAGAGTCCACCCCAGATGCGCCCGAGCTCCTCTGCACCAAATGAGGCCATGGTTCCGTCCGAAATGAACGACTGGACACTATCCAGCACCTGATCCCCATCCATGACCCACTGCTCAGTCTGCTCTATCCATTCCGGCAACCCTCCGTCGTCTTCTGCACCCTGCAAGCCACAGTCGAGGTCCTGTATGAACGTACGAGGATCGTCCGGGCAGCCCCACGCGGCTAAGGCGGTATTGAGATCCTGGAGTCTGCGTATCAGCTCGGTATCAGGCGTGATTGGAATGCGGATGGCAGCGAACGGCCGCCCCTGCCATTCCCTAGAGCATCCAGTCAATGCAATTAGATAGAGCACACTTTGAGAGACTCGTCATAGATTTACGTACCCGGCGCTATCTACCTCAGTATCCCCCGGCGAGCTGTGGGATGTCTTACTAGCGAGTCCGCGGCACTCGCTGACGGCGTTTGGCCATCCGCGACGGAAGTGTATTGTCCGCTCCGCCGTGCATGTTGATGAACGCGGTATTTCAAGCTCTGCTGTGGACGCCGATGAGCCTGCACGGAGGCTGGTACACGGACACCACACATGTTAGACGAAGCAACAGGGAAAACGGTACTTGTGAGGAAGCACGCACGTTTTTAACTTTTCCTGGTATCGTTGATTGCGGGCGCGTCGCAGTAATTGTTTTGCGGTGGGGGGTTCCACATCGGAGCGGGTTTTTATGGTAGTTGGAGAGTGGGGGGACATAGGTAGAATGTGCGGCTCGCGCAGGCGGGACATGTTGCTCGAGAGTTTGGGTCTTGAAGGCTTGAGGGGCGCGCCGAGCAAGTTCGCCGCGCCAGCTTGTCCAAGGCGTCTTAAGACGTTCTGTGAGTCAGTGATTGGCTGTGTGTTCCTTGCCACTGCTTCGAGACGCCCGGCGCATCTTCGGTCTTCGGATTCAAGGCGCGGTCGCCGTGCACCGATGCCCTACCATATTGTGCTGTATTCATCCTGTACCGCTGTTTGCATACTGGGTTAGACGATGAGTGGATGTTGCTACTTACAAACTATCAAGAGACCCAGTCTACATGAACATCAACTCTGACTACGAGTAGCCCAGTAAGTACTCTCCGAGTCAGTCACTTTCTAAACCTCCGCAAACTCCGACCATAGACTGAGCATCTGTACACCGCGCTCCCAACGCGCTAAACCTTCCGCGTAGACCTCCTTCGCTCGCTTGCGTGGAAGTTTACTTACGGGTTGGAAACCAGATTCCATCCATCGTACAATACCTCCAGCGGTGTATTGGGTGAACGAGTACCTGCGTTCATGAGGCGCGATGGTCGTGTTGGAGTGACACAGTAAGGCCGATGGGATTAAGACGGTGGCCCCGGGTGGGAATTCGATGAACATCTTGAGATCCC
This sequence comes from Trametes versicolor FP-101664 SS1, assembly GCF_000271585.1. Classification (NCBI taxonomy): domain Eukaryota; kingdom Fungi; phylum Basidiomycota; class Agaricomycetes; order Polyporales; family Polyporaceae; genus Trametes; species Trametes versicolor. Next base: position 1,034,231 of record NW_007360328.1, read on the forward strand.
AAAGGATGAGATGACCGCTGCAAACGGGATCGAACTCTCCCGCCGCTGTGATCGTGCACCAGCCCCAGGGTAGGTTTTTCTGGTCGACATGGGCGTAGGAGACCGTCCGCGGGCCAAGGTTGAAGGTCGCGGTGCCGAATACGTTGTTGGAGAAGTTGGGTCTGAGTGTCGGGTGCTTAGCGCAGAGTGCGTTGAGGGTGGTACTGTAGTATCCGTGTAGACGAGGCGCAAAGAGGCGCATGGCACCTTTGTAGGGTCAACCGAGGCTGAAGCGAGATCGGATGGTGGGACGTACTATTGCCGAAGTTTGCGACACGCCGTACCGCAGTCTGTCCTAGAAGAGCAGAGACGACGTTCTCGTTGTGCGAAGTCCGTTGTGATATGTTCTTGATGTACTTTGCACATTCTCTCAGCCGTGTACCGCACATTACATCGCAGACTTCATTCTCACCTTCTGCCCGCCACCGAACGAGATTCCGCTTGTTACTGCTGGGAAGTCCCCGCGGCGGTGGTCCAGCTGTCCACGGTTGAAGCTGTACGCTTCGCGTGTGGTCTCGAAGATGGCTTGCAGCTCGGTGTTGATGGTGTCCCAGGGACCCAGCTATCATCCCGAGGGCGGCCGGCGAGGACCGCAAATACGCGGCCGTTCTTGTCGAGAATAGGCCGGCACTCCCTGTGAAGAAAATGATGTTAGTAGAGGCGGGAAACGCGGGCACTTGATGCGTACTAACCGGCCATCCCACGGGATATAGCGAAACTTGCGCGCAAGAAGGTCCTCCTTTGTCACTTCGGCGCGATCAGCTTCAGTGGCTTCGTAACGCTGACCAATGAAGGCGGTTTTGGCGACGGGGACATCTTCCATGGCGAGCGAGTACCGAGTTTCGATGGGTAGCGCGTCCTTCGCTGTGACCGAGCCGTTGTCGCGGTGTAAAGTGCGCACAACATCGCTTTCGAGAGCTATGCCAGCCGTGAGGGTGACCGCGGCACTTCTGCGTTTGGCAGCAACAGCCTTGACCGAAGATTTTCCTATGCCAGGAGTGCCTAACGCGCTGCTGAGGGTGGCACGCTTCTCGCGCCTCCGTGCCTTGGACCTGTGCTTGTTGTGGTACTTAGCCTTCTCGCTTGCGGAAGCATTAGGCGGTGGCGCAGGGGCAGCAAGAACGGGTGCGAGGGAGACAGACGCGGGCGCGAGGGAGACGGACGCAGGCGCGAGGGAGACGGGCGCGGGCGCGAGGGAGACGGGCGCGGGCGCGAGGGAGACGGACGCAGGCGTGAGTGAGACGAGGGCAGGCCCTGATGCGGCCGCGGCCGCGGACACGGGCGTGAGTGAGACGGACGCGGGAGCGAGTGCGATGGACGCGGGCGCGGGCGCGAGCGAGGGCGTGTGCGCGAGCTGCGAGCGCATGTGCGCGTGTGTGGCCAGCGTGAGACTTGGCGGCATGTTCGTAGTACCACCGGTAGGCGCGGACGCCTGCAGCGAGTTCCCCGGAGCGCGGTCCGCCGTCAAGGCTGTGATTGACGCGCCTTCGAAATCGCTTCCTTCTTCATCCGCAGTGGCGGCTTCGTACTTAGCGTCTGCAGCGATGACCGCCTCCTTGATGCGGGTCTCCAGCTCAAAGTCGAGTGGCGCGTGGATAGGAGTACCAAAATCGGTCTCCCATGGCGAGAAGGCCGCACCTGAGCGCGTCTACACATGCGTGGAATCAGACAATGCCGCAAACTGAGCACTCAGCGCTTGAATAGGTGCGTACCTTTCGAAACCCGTCCATAGCACGGCCACCTGGAGTATAGACACTGTGTCGGAGTTATTCGTATATGGCAGTGGATGGAGATGCCGGCTCGCGTCCTCCGCATCCCCCACATCTTGTGCACTTCGGGTTCCAGGGTCGAATCCACGTTTGGCATGCGATGTGGGGGTGCTGAGGAGCGAATCGGGACACTCACCGGCAGCGGGGGCAACGAAGGGTCTTGCAGGCACGTAAGAGCAGCGAGGAAGATGTATGAGAGGTAAGAAGCGGGGGAGCGGCGAAAGCACGCGATGATATATGGGCAGCCCGTGTGGGCGCATTTGTTTCGCCATTGTTTGGCTCCCTCGGTCGGTGGCTAACCAGGAGAGGCATTAGCCTGACTATGCGCGCGGCGTCCCTGTGGCGTCCATGCGCGCTTTGTCACGGCACGAGGTCTGTGACGAAAACCGTTGTCGTTTTTGCGGTTCTGGTGCAATTTGGTGCACCCCATCCTGCTTCTTCGCCGGCTCCGTGGCTAATCATGTCCAAAAAAGCTTCCAAGAAGCGTACCCGCCCTCAGCCTACGGACTCTTCCCTCACTGCCGACTTCGATATCACCGCTGCGGAGGTTCTAGCTGCACCCAGTCTACCCAAACCCGGCCTGCTCACTATCGACAGTCTCTCACAAGACGGGCGCCGACTTTTTCGCGACTCTGTTCCCCTGCCCAGCAGTGCAAGTGGCACACCCGCTCCCAGCACCCCTTCTGCAGGGACTATCCCCCTAACGGACGAGGATTATCTCGCCGCCTTCGACGTCAACGCGTTCCTTCTTCCCTCCGACCTCGCCGGCGCTGGGCCACCAGAGCCTGAAGATGCATTGCCGAAGGATGTACCTTCCTCTGAGGATGGCGGCGAGAAAGCGAGGCGATACACGAACTCGGTGCGGCCCTATCACGTACCATCTCACCGTCTGAGTGCTGACACAATAATTTTACTCTGTCAGGACGAGCCTATGAAGACCTGGCTCCCGAAGCGCAGCGCTTACCTGGACGAGTTGATCCGTCGAGAGGGTAGAGGCGACTACACGGGCGATACATGCCAGTCTTGCGACCGAGCACTTGGGCCGGTCAATAAGGGTACGATCCGCTGTAGCTCCTGCGCTCCAGGTCCCCTTCGCTGTGCGGGTTGCACCGTGAGGTATCATGCAGACACTCCATATCATCGGGTCAAGGTACGTATATCTTATATGCGGCTTCAGTCGGTACTGATCGCCCATAGGAATGGACGGGTGTCTCGTTTGAGAACACAACATTGAAGGACCTCGGGCTCGTTGTCCAACTTGGGCATCGTGTCGACGGGAGCGCGTGCTCAAATCCTCAATATGTCCGCCACGACTTCTCGGTCATCGACGTCAACGGCCGACACCAAGTGGCGCTCGCGTTCTGCGGTTGTGATCGTGCAGGCATCGCAGGCGACGAAGTCGAACAACTCCTCCGGTTTGACCTATACCCCTCCACGGACTGTGAACCCAATACGGTGTTCACGTTCGCCCTCCTGGAGCATTATCACATCCTGAGCCTACAAGGGAAAATCTCCATGTACGACTACTACACGTCGCTTGAGCTCATGACCGACAACACCGGCACTCTGAAGGCACGCGACCGGTACAAATCCTTCATGCGCGTCGTCGCGCAGTGGCGCCACTTGAAGATGCTGAAAAGGGCAGGTCGCGGACACGATCCTGAGGGTGTGGGGGCCACGAAGCCAGGTGCGCTGGCTGTGCGCTGCCCCGCCTGCCCCCATCCCGACATCAATATCCCTTCCAACTGGCAAGATGCATCGGAAGATCTCAAGTATGTGGATATGTAGTTCGAAGTCTTCGGTTACTCACGCTCAGTCAGGTTCTTGTATGTGATGACGGTTGCAGTCGACGCCTGCTTCCGCCTGAAGCGACGTGCCGTCTCGTCTACGGAAAAGGATCCCATATTGGGTAGTGGGTGGGCATACTTTGTAGAAGACACCGGATATCACGAAGTGTTGAAGGGCTACACAAACCAGGGCGAGGTGCGCTAACTTCTATACTCTACTATTTTTCCAACTGACCAGAACTCCCGATATGTTAGATCTCGTCATGCACAGGATTCGCTGCACTCGATCACGCCGACAGCAAATTCTCGCGTGGCTATGCTGCGACTGGGGTGGGCGCCGTCATCTGCGCGCGGCACGAGTTCTGGCTCGCCCTCGGAGTGGGCGACCTTCAAAAAGGGGAACGGTACGTGGCAATCATCTCGGGCATCTAGTAATTGTCATTGACGGCGTATGTTAGATATATAAATATCGACTACATCTTCGTTTGCGCAATGCGGGAGTACCTAGTCGTCAACAAGCTCGTGAGCTACGACATAGCGTGTCAGTGGTCAAAGCACTTGCTGGAGCGAATATCGAAGTTCCCCAGTCACGTACAGATCCCTATTCCGGAGGGCTCGATCACCTACGCAATCCCGAAACTGCACTACCGCAGTCACGTTCAAGAGGGCCATTCGCCGTTTTCGCTCAATTACCGGGTTGGCTCCGGGCGGAACGACGGCGAGGGCATTGAGCGTCGGTGGTGGGATATCCAACCCATTGCGAGCAGTACGAAGGTCATGGGGCCTGGCCAGCGGCACATCGTGCTCGAAGATCACTGGGGATTCTCCAACTGGAGGAAGTTCGTGCGCCTCCGTGAGTACTGATACATTTGTGCCATGTCTTTGACGGTCTTTCTCACTGCCAAGTTATCCAGCTTGGGCACTCCGTCAGCGGCTGAAGGACGCCCTGATCGCGTTCAAGAAGCACAACGAGCATTTCGAAACGCTGACAATCTCACTGCGAGAGGCTAAACATGACCTCCCTCTCTGGACGTTCCAGATCGAGGCGTGGGAGGTCGACCCATGGAGCGTTGACGATCCCTACGTAACAATCTCATCAGGTACGTATAGTGCAATGCAGTTCACAGCTATCACCGACTCATTCGTGTATACAGGCCTTACTGAAGCCGAGACCGTTCAAAATCTCGCTCAGGAGGAGCAGACTGCGAGCGCTGCTAAGGGCTACGTCGCCCTACATGAAGTGAGCCTGCTGGGGTTTGTCAAGATGGGGCTAGAGCTTGAAGAAACCAAGTATGTGTCGTCCTACTGTCTGCTTCCTAATTCTCAGTGTTTAACATCTTGTTTAGGGTCGCCCTGAAAGCCGACGCTCGCAGTGCAACCGCGAGCAAGAAGCTTGCAGTCCACGAGCACCGTAATGCCCTCCGCCGCAAGTTGCAGAAGTTCCGCGAGCTTCAAGGCGTGTACATGCCGCGAGCGATGCCCTTACTCGCGAACGACAGTGCCTGCCACACCGAGGTCGAGCTGGTTGAAGAAGTCCGCATCGGGCTCCCCTCCGAGATCACACCGGTGCACCGTGACAGCGTGTGTCCGCCGCGATGCTGCGAGATAGAGAGCCGTCTGCGCGAAGCTCAGTGTCGCGACGCGCTCGATGATCTGCGAAACAAGCTACATGTCATCAACCATCTGTACCGGTACAAGAAGGTCAACGTCCGTCACCAGGGAGCCAACACACGCGTCCGAACCGACCTGTCTTCGCAGGACGAGAAAAAGCTCCGCGCCGTAGAGAGGTATCGACGTGCACGCCGCGCGAAACTCGTACTCTCAGGGAAAGGCGACTGGGAGAATGAGTTCCAGGTTCTCGAGGATCGCGACGTTCGCGGCCTTCAAGACGATGACCCCGACGAAGTTGCAAAGCGCAAGCGGAAACGCAACGAGGACCCTGCACCCGCAGAGGGCCACCGCACTCTCTCTTGGATCTGGCGCTCAGCAAATGCCAACAGCCCTGACTCCTTGATAGACTCCCTCCGCGTCGAGTGGCTGAAGGCTCGCGCACGGAAGATGCGATGGGAAGAGGAGGCCAAACTGCTCCCAGAAGAGATGCGGCGCGTCCTAGCGACACTTCGCTATGAGGAGCAAGAGTGGCTTGGGCGACGCACATCCCGCCCGGTAGCGGACCTACGACTCCAAGAGGGCCTCTGTGCGTACGCCACACGCCAGGCACAGATGCGTCGCGCTATGCGCGCGACATTCGTGGCCGTATGCCGGCAGACGGCCGAGAACGCTCAAGCAGGTAACGGCGAGGAGTGGGAAGTGCTCCCATCGGAGAAGGACCTAGGCGCCGAGGATATGGACGTGGACTACGCTACCATGTACGAGCTGGATGGGGAGGACTTCGATCGGGACACCAACGCTTGACGGCATTGAACACGACCGGACACGGCCCCCATGTTACGCCATCCTCCCAGTCTTCAAGCTATTCACACCAAACCACGTCGTGCCCCAGTTTGCACACCCGAATCGCACATCGCGCATGCTGTTGCGCACCCCGATCCCGCCGCCGCCTACCCACGCCATCATCTCGTCTGCGCGCCTGCATGCCACGTCTCATCAAGTGTGCGTGTGTCTCACGTCCATGTCCCGCTACATCCTGCCAGCGTCTACCGAAGAGGGCGCACATCTCCCACCGCACACGCCACTCGGGCCACGGCTTGCACGTATGTGTCATACTTGAGCGTGAGGCTCGTTCACGTGCTTCCCGCTGCGCCCGCACCGTGTTGCCCACGTCCTACTACAGCACCCTCGGCAGAGCCGGCTGTACGCACTGCAAGTATGGCACCCGGTGCGCCCCGGTTGCGCACCCCGCGCACCCCGCACCCCCAGCGCGCACCCCGCACCCTGCGCACCCCGCACCCCCGGCGCGCACCCCGCACCCCCGTCGCGCACCCCGTACCCTCGTCGCGCAACCCGTGCACCCTTCACACCATGTCGGGCGATGCCTACATGCTAGCCACGCGCGCCGCACGCCTGCCGCCTGCGTTGCCGTCGCCACCTCGCGCGTCCCCGCACCGCTGCACGCCCGGTGCCGCCGCATGCGGCATGCGGCCCGCGCGCTGTGCTCCCGCTGCGTGCACTCTTTCCGCGCACCACATACAGCCCCACATCTCGCACCGCCGTGCGCCCTGTAAGGCCATGCCATTTTACTCCCGCTGCTTGCCATTTGCTATGCTATTACTATGTATAGACCCGGAGTAACAGCCAAATGCAGCTCTTGATTCCTATTGGTTCGTTCGGCAAGGGAAAGCATGCTCGGGAAAGCCCGTATGTTCGACGACATGTATACTGTCCGCTTTGGGAAGGTATGCAAACCGGGCGAGCAGCCGGAAGGGCGCGCGCCCCAGTCTAGGACATTCTACCTAAATAGGAAGCCTGCCGAGAAGCCGACGGCGGGCGTACAGCGCTACGGGGCAAGGTGGCGGGCCTCCCGGAAGACCGTAATACATCAGGAGCCTTGACGGTATATGATGTAAAGCGGTCACGGGGTGTCCCCGTAACATGATACATCAGCGTTGCAACAGCTGGTGGACCAGGATACCTCGCAGTCCGCCATGGAGCAGCACGACAGGGACAGCCGCACTCCCGAGTTCGACTACGCCGCCGCCTTAGAGGAACATCATGCTAAATTCCCCGACTCATCGTATCCTCCTCGTCGCGCTTCTGTTGTGGCCCCGCCTCAGGCTGCTGTGGTGCCGCAGCCCGTTACCGAAGTGCGCGGCGAAGGTCTCAATGCTCCAAGATCATCGTCGGCAGTCCCGGACATCGTCAACGAACGCAACGACGTACGCGATCTTTTCGCCTGTGCGCGATTCGCTCTCACGTTCGGCCCTCAGTATCCCGCCGTCGTTGCTCCCTCGACCGCGCGGCTGACTTCTACGGTAAGCTACAAGTTTTCACGATCCAATGTACCAGCGATCGCGGCGCGCTCACTCACTTGTCCTTTGTTTTATAGGTCACGTACAGTGACCTTCCCGGCGGATACGATAGAGTGTCCGTCGTGGAAGTTGAGGTTGGCCCTACTACGAGGGGTACTGTAGATGTTCGTAGCCCCAGGCGCTGGGTGAGATTCCTGGAGAATCCTAACAGTGTCGCCATCTTAGTGGTACGCATAGTTCTCACTCGTCTCATGCTCGCATATCTTGACCGATTCGGCCAGGTCACCCCTAGCTCCGCAGAGAGCTTTCATTCAGACGTTGCTGTCACCCACAGGAAGTTACGCTATCTGTTCAAGGACGCGATCGAGTGTGCGTAGTCTTGGCTTCTTTGTCTCTGTAACGTAGTCCTTAAGCCATGTTTCAATTTAGGGTATCTGAAAGAGCGCGGTGTTGTCGTCGAAGGAGGTGTACCGGCAGAATTTATCAAGGTCGACGCTCACTCCGTACGTATGCTCGTAATCATTTATTTTATCTTTGCTGAAAAATATCCAGGCCATCGGCGACGCTGGTGCGCCGGTTGGGATCACGTACATGCGTGTTTCCCCCTCGGGATTCGACTTCCATGCTCCGACTACTGAGGCCTACGTTCCGTCGACTACCACCATCCTCTTCACGCTGGGCGTGATAGTCTCCATCGTCTTCTTGTCGGTGCAAGTCTATCTCATCGTGCACGGCATCGGTGGCGGCGTCCTCTTCCAAATCCTCCTTCAAACCTTGCGCTCCATCCACGACATGGCCGAGGGCATTGACGAATTCCTGCGCAAGGCTGCCGTCCTCGTGCTCAAGATGTTTGGGATGGTTGTTCTGCACGTGGACAAGGTCCTAGCTCTTGCCCGTGAACTCGCCGAGCTCTAAGTTACCTCGCGATTGGGTATCCGGAGGAGTAGTGTTTGTACGATAGTAGCCTCCCGTTTGTAACGCACGAGTTTCTTATTGATGTGTCTTGTAAAGCGAGGGAGACATGGGCCCCGAGAGGCGCCGTGCGGACCGGAGTGGCCGACACGTGGTAGTGGTCAAACTTAATCGAACGCGACGAGTTACCACTTACCACCACGCTTCACCCCGCACCTGCGCTCGCCCCAAACCTGTCGTCTACTGAATACTTAACTTCTGTGCTTCTGCATATCAAGGGGACTCATTTCTCTGTGCAGCCTCTTCACAACAAAGCAATCTGTTCCATGCAGGGTCGATTCGACGTTACCTTCACGCCAACGGACCTCGTGCCTTTCGCAGCAACATGGAGGAATTGCGTGGCTAGAACGAGGCGACGAAGCAGGAAACAAAGGACCTTCATAACGAGTGGCACATCACGTTATAAATATCTCGAGTTCGTGCGCATGCTATCCCTACTCGTTCGACTTCAATCTCACCTCGACAATCTAGCCGGTGCAACGATGCTTGAAGTAGACGTCGCTCTTGGCCTTGTCCACGAGAAGGAGATGGCGGTCCGCGTAGCTTGCGTTGACTTTGACATCGCAATCGCCAGGTTAGCCCCTCAACCTAGATCTGACACAATCTCATCGCCGTTGGGTAGGCTGAGGCAGACCCTTCAACTACCCATCTCGAAGGACGCCTGGGTGTCTTCCCTGGCCACACGCTTGAACTTCCTCAACAAGGAGCACCGCATCTCGGTGAAGAATGATCTGTACGCTCTATCAGCCCGCATGCAAGAAGTCTACAGCCCGAAGAACGCGACATCCGACGTGTTAACTCTGCTAGACGAACGTATTCAGGAGGCGACGGAATTTCTGGCTATGGCTGAGTCGCTCATGGCCGAAGTGAGTTTGTTCCTTTACTTCGGTATGCGTCGCTAATTAGTGGCCCAGTGTGAGGCCTTGTACGATCAACGCGTTTCCGAGAAGAACCTCGACGTTTTTGAGCGTGTCCGCCTCCGCCGCTCGATGCCGACGATTCGTAAAGGCATCCAGAAAGCTAAGGAGCACAAGGAAGCTATCCAGACCATCATGACCGAATGGAGGGTGTACTTCCGTCTCTACTCGTGCGAGGTAAGTGTGCTAAACCATTTGCGGAATGTCACGAAAGACTCAGCACACACAGGCGGAGCTGTCCAAATTCCTGGAAGACCTTCACACCCACAAGTTGACAAAGACAGCGGCGGAGGAGATAGCAACGCCTGTGTTCGAGCGTATCGTCGAGATCAGCGCCGCCCGCGACAAGATTGTCAGCGAGAGTTCGGCGATCGGGCTGCAACTCGAGGCCTCCTGGCTGACGTATGGTCGCGGAGGCGTCCGTGAGCGCGAACTTCGGCGCGTTATGCGCCAGTATGACGCTCTGTTGGAAAGTGCCGAGACGGAGAAGGCCACCCAAGTAGCTGTTATGAAGGAAGCAGAGGTATGTTGCCTTGCGCTGGTTATTTCCTCCGCTCATCATTTATGCTAGGCTCTCGCTGGTTTAGCCTGCTCGCCAGTCAGTATCTCGGGGCCGGACGGTAGCCAGATCTTCTTCGACCGGCTGCGCAATGCGTACACTCAGTTCAAGCACATTCACGTTGTTTGCGACTCAATGCAAGCGGTCAGTTTAATCACCCTCCTCTACGCGCCTCGTCTTACCTCTCTGTGTCAGTTGCTCCATCCCGTGCGCGAGGCCCTGAGAGCCAATATCGATGGTCTACGCGGTGATCTGATCCTCTCTAGCGTTATATACGATTTGTAAGGCCAGGCCATTCCCATCCGTGCATATTATCTTCCATTTTCACAATGAAATCGTCTCGTTTCATGCATTGCAGAGTGCCTCGTCATTCGGTCGCTCCAATCGTAGTCACCACGCCTAGTCAAGCGCCGGCCGCCATCGCCGGACATGTGCGGCGGATCTGCGATCATCAGCGAAGGCGTTATCACCTCTCCCTTTCCCGCATCGCGATGCGCGGTTTGAGCTCTGAGCGTTGAACACTTCCCCTTCCCCTTTCTACTAGCACCTCTAGGCAGTCGTACTATCTATTCTGAGCTGACGCACTGGCGAGTTTGTACGTCACACACAACCGCGCTTGGTAAGTGGCATACACCGTGCCGGTCAGTTAGTGATAGAGCATTGGACAGCTATGAGCGGACCGAGTTCTGCTACCGCATGGCGGCACAAACGTTGGGCGCGACTACGCGACATGCTCGGTGCGGACACGGACGCGAACACACTGGATGACGAGTCCGCCCCGCACACGCAGCCTACCATACATCCTCACAGCGCGGCTTCCGGGTCGGCACGAGAACCACCGACACAATCAGCACCGCGTCCCCCTCCACCTCCCCCCGTACCTCCCGCCAACGTTGCCTCGCAGCTGGACGACCTGGTCCACCTCCATATCGCCTTCATACAAGGCATGGTAACGTTTTCTTCCTTCGGTCGTCCCCTCCAATTCATCACGGACCCCGCACTGGACGGCTCATTCGTACGTTGGCACATCCAGTCGGGCGAGCCTTGCAACAGCGGGAAGAGTTCTCTGGACACCAGGAAATCGCGGAATCTCCCATTCCTGGAATATCAGAACTGGCTTACCGTGTCCTACATCTTTCTGAAGTCCTCGGGTACTGGTGTGGACGACGAGGTCGGTGAATACCGAGAAGGGCTTATAACACAGATCCTGGAAGAGCTTGATAGGCTTGAGGATCTGAAGGAGTGGGAATGGGAAAGACAATCGACCGGACGTGCTGAGTCGAGTGGCGCGTCAGGCGAGTCGCGATTCACGGTGAACACCGGTGCGTAGGCTGTGTATCGCTTGATTTCCCGGACTAACATGCCCGATAGAACGTCATCTCGATGCACAGTGGACTTCGTGGACGGCTCCAGTCACCCCGGTATACGCGTATTTCATAGTCTCTACCACCTCAAATCTGCTTCTCGGGATGTCGCGGAAGGCCACAGGGATCGTGATGGGCGGCCTGCGGAGTACAATCCGACTTACGCTTGAGTATGTTCGCGCACCAGGCTCTTTGCTCCCTGAGGACCATCGACTCCTTCGTCAACTGGCACGCGACCCTCGGACCGTATTGAACGCTCTCGACCTCGATCCCCATGTCACGACGTATAACTGTTGCCCCGAGTGCTTCGCCCTATATACCCTTTCCGACATCGTTCCCCTCACTTGCATCGAACGCGCCGCGCCAGAAAGCCTCCCATGCGGAGCCAAACTATCACGACGGCGGAAGATTGGTCAAAATGTCATGTCAATCCCCATCCGCAAGTATCTCCATCAGTCTCTGAAGCATTGGCTGGGACGAATGCTCTGCCGGACGGAGATCGAAACCTGGCTGAAGAAGCGTCGATGGAACCATGGACGTGCTACTATGCCTATGACAGATGTCTTTCACGGGATCGCTCTTCAATCGCTGTACGGTCCCGAGCCGGGCCAGGCGTTCCTCGACTCTCCCCTTCACGAGATGCGGCTCGTCTTCGCCCTTTCGGCGGACGGGTTCAACCCATACCAGATGAAAGAGGCGAAGCACAGTGTGACGAGCACTGCCGTGTACATGATCTGTCTCAACCTTCCGGAGAACTTGCGCTACCTCCCAGAGAACCTTTACCTTGCCGGCGTCATCCCCGGCCCAACAAAGCCCTCTACATCCCAAATCAACCACTTTCTGAGACTTGTCATGGATGAGCTACTCGACTTCTGGAACCCGGGGGTCTACTACAGCCAGACTGCTCTACGACCTCAGGGGTGTCTTGTACGCGCGGCTCTCGTCCCCCTCGTCGCGGATCTCTTGGCTGCCCGGCAGTTATCGGGGCTTGGGCCTCACAATCACGCTCGCGTCCTCTGTAGTGTTTGCACAACACCCGCCGATGGCGTAGAGAATACCGACCCTGCGACCTTCGAACCTCGCGACTTGGAGAAGCATCGTGCAGATGCGAAGGCGTGGCTCGACGCTCGAACAACGTTTGAACGGGAGAAGCTTTTTCAAAGTACTGGGGTACGATACTCTGAGCTTCTGCGCCTTCCGTATTGGAATCCCTTCCTCTACACCGTCGTCGACACTATGCACAACCTCTATCTGGGTATCTTGCAGCGACACATTCGCGTCATCTGGGGAATCAGCGTCGACGTGGAGGACGGCGATGCTTCTGGGAACATGATCGGCGTAGCTCCGGAACGCCCGTCGGAGGCGAAGATGGCCGCAGGCGTCGATCTTCTCCTGACTGCGACCACGCTCAAATTACGGACCGCGGGGAAAGCTGTTTTGTATCACCTTTGCCTTGATCGTGGTATACGGAGGGCCGGTACTGTGTCTCAGCTAGTGAAAAACCTGACTGCCTGGGTACGTTGACCCGTTCCTTTCGGAGAGCCTTTTGACTCTAACAATTCATATTCATAGCGGAAGAAAGAAGGAATCCACGTCGAGGAAGACCCCGCGGCGAGCGTGGGACCTAATCGAGGTGCGCCTCCTTCGCTTTGCAGAGGACTGTGCGCTCATCGTTGATTCAGATCTTCAGTCTGAGCTGACACCGGACTACGGGGAGGATGATTCGGCGGATATACGGTCTGCCGAGAAGACTTTGCAAGGACTGAAAGCGTCTACGGCCCTCGCCCGTAGGCGACAAGATCTCTTGCAGACGATGTGCAAGGTGCGAGGAATCGAATTCGAAGACTCTACCAAGAAAGAAGTCCTCGCAGAGCGTCTTCGTGCTTGGGTAAGTTTGCGTAACAAGCCTGTATGCCCCTAAGTGATGGATACAACCACCCGTTAGCTCGAAGTACGACGCCTTGAACTCTCATTGCAGCAGATGGTTAGTAATTCATTCAGCACTTCTTCGGGAGGGTGTGCGCGGACTGACCCCCTTCTAGACCATTGGCGACAAGCGGAACGGGAAGCGGTGAGTGCGACTAGAGCTACCCCGCCTGTCAGTGCTGATTCCCGGGGACTCGGACAGGCGTCACCACCTCCGTCGTCCGCAGACCAGGTGAGTCCCCGATGATGTGAATTCCGTATGCTCCTCAGCTGAACATGTCGACCAGAATGTGACCCAACACGAGGATGATCCCACAGTGCGTCGGCATCGACACGACCAAGAAGCGATCGGACGAGATACGCTGAGCGCGTACATGGAGGACCGCTGCCGCATGCAACTACCGAGTTGGATGAACGCTCCGCCAGTCGCGTTCGGTACAAAACAGCATGGAAAGCTCAGCGCGGATCAATGGCGCGCGCTGTGTATCGTGAATCTCCCGGTCACACTGATCCGAACCTGGAGCTTCCAGGAAGAGAGGCGTGTCAAGATGCTGGAGAACTTTCTCGATGTAGTTGAGGCGGTGGAGACGTTCGGGCTGCTGGAAATCGGCGAGAATCAGATCGCCACCGCGGAAGTACTGATGCGTCGGTATCTCGAAGGCGTCAAGGATCTCTACAAGGGAATGAAGATCCAGCCGAATCATCATCTTGCTCTCCATATCGGTATCTTTCTGCGTCTGTTCGGGCCCGTTCACTCTTGGCGAGCGTTCGTATTCGAACGCTTCAATTTCTATCTGCAGTCGATCAACACCAATATGACTTTCGGTGAGTGTTTTTGAACCTTCTTTCGCCTGAACATTTGACAAACAAGATCAGGTGAACTCGAGATGACTTTCATGATGCACAGCTGCCGTGCAGCGAACTTCCAGCCCTTCCTGCGCAGCCCTATCGTCCAGAAGTACATGCAGGACTTCTCACAGCAGCTCCAGGCCGCGGACAAGAAGGATCGTCGGGGAATGCGCCTCGATGCGGTGTTGCGCTCTGCGGGGGAGCATGAAGCAGCCTCGATGCCACTTCAAGGAGAACCCTTCAAGGCATCGCGACCCGTGCCATTGGGCGACCCCGAGTACAAGGCTCTATTGCAGAGGCTTTCGTATGATGACGGGAACATGTACGTGGATGAAGAGGAGTTCTACGCGGGCCGCCCAGCAGGAAGATTGCCCCTTTCTCGCCATGCTACATCTTGCTCATCGTTGTTGGTCTCCGGCGTTTCGTACAAACCATGGAGCAGGTCCTCAGGAGACAGCAACGCTATGTTTCGACACCCCGCCCTTGGCAGAAACTCGCACCCGGGCCGTATCGAGCAGATTTTTCTTCACACTCGGGGCGCCGCGAGCGGAGAGGACAACGTCGAGACGTTCCTCGTTGTCAAGCGTCTTCAACCGCTCAATCGCCTCGACGCTGGCCTCGATCCCTATCGGAGGTACCCCGCCGTGGGAGGCCGCCTATACTACTCGGAGTACGACGACGCACTATTCGTCATTCGCGGAGAGGACCTTGTTTCGCACTTCGCCTCGACTTCCATGGAGCACCTTGTAGTCAGAGCACCTGGTGCCAAGGACCCGACGAAGACGCATCCTTGTTTATTGAGCAAGCGTTGCATCCATGTGCGGCCCTTAGATCGGGTGAGTGTTGACTGTATTTCTTCACAATCAAATCGGCGCTGATCAGGTCGCTCTCTGGTAGCTCCTCCGTGAGGCACATGTACTATATCGACAAGTTCCAGGTTCAGCTGAGGGCTCATGACCACAGCAGGTAGACGCGGTCAATAGCACGATTGGCACAGGAAAGCTGATGTTCGCGTGTTGGGTGCCGCAAGTCGATGGTAGCACGACGAGACTCGAAAGGGACGATTCAAGGACCGCAGGTCGATGATAGCACCGCAACAGGAAGACCGCGACTTACTAAACGGGCCTCACGAAGGTGATGCACCCATGGATTAACCCAGTCGTGGCGTGGCAAGCGTGAGTCGAGAAGCGTAAGCTCGATCTTGCAAGGTGAGGTCGATAGGGAGACGGCGGCGGGCGACGGATTGAACACATCGCCATGAGCCTGAATGGCCGTTCACAGAGATTCACGACAAACGCAAATGGTACAGCGTCGCAGGTCGAGGCGCAGGGTGTGGTTAGCTGGGGGTGGTAACGGGGATATCGGCAAGGCGAGAGGCAGACTTACTTTGTCTGCTCTGTTATTCGATTGCTTCCGTTTCGCTGTAAGACATCGTGCAGCTCCCCAGAAGCTAAGTGAGGCGTGTGCTTCTTCGCATTGAGGTGTCTGCAGGGCGTGCGTAGATGCGCGGATTGACCATGGTAGAGGTAAAGAATGAGTACGAAAGAGAGAGACCAGGCAGTGAGTCGAAGATTCCTCACGCGATAGGACAGGCGCTTACAGCGCTCCACCCCGGGCCGCCCCCACCGCCCGCCGAATGAAGACTTAGCCAGGGCGTCGGGCGCGACCGTATGTCAAACACCGTGTTCAAGTGCGAACTAAAATAACGCACACTCTGTCAAGGAATGAGACGGATTTCAACTATTTATGCCTGCTCTACTAGTATACATGAGGATAGCAGTTCATGGGCCGCCTCACTCGGCGCGAGCGGTCAACGACAAGCCGGAAGGATTGGATTGGGCTTGCTGCACGTAGGAGGTGGTGTTTCACGAAGCTCTCAGTTACTATCTACGGTGAGCACAAGCACGTTTCGGGATGGGTCCGACATAGCGACGTGTAGCAAGCTGACAGAAGGCTTTTTCAGTGCATGACGGCTAGCTCAGTCTGCGTCTGCGCGTCTCCCGTGCGGTGACCTTAGGCTAGGCCTACCCGCGTGCGCCGAGGATATGTTAGTATACCCTTTCGGGATACCCGCTGTGAGTCTTGTATATGCTCGCTCCGCAACAACCATTGACCTGCCGCTACGGTATATCTCGGTTCACGTCGCACATTGACCATTTATTCTCCTCCCCAGCACCCGCGATGCTGTTTGAATTCTCATCCACCGTCGTCTTGTCAGCATTTTCGTGGGACGCGATATCCGTTTCACGTGAACTCTGGCGAACACAACAACAGCCTCTAACGCTCTTTTCTAATCCGACCCCACTATTCCGGCCTCGCACTCGTCTCGTCAGTATTCCGCTACACGATACGCCGCCTTATCATATCACGATCCGCGCCCGCATCACTGCCGCTTCGTGCTGCCCAGGCATCCGCCATCCCAAAAATCACACACAGGAGCGCACATACAGGACAACACAGGTGCGCCTGCGCCCGGCTCCCCGCTGCGCCCAGTGGAGGTCAGATCGAGCCCGACAAAGCTCAAGTCGTCTGGGTGATACGTGCACACCGGGACGACGTCCGCCACTGCCGCCTTCGCCTTTGCCTCTGCGCGAGCTGCGGCAGCCTTGAGCTTCTCAGCCTGGAGGTGCGCGGGGTTCGGGTGGACGCTCTCCGGGTCGCGCAGGGCGTTGGCAACGTCCTCGGGCGTCGCGCGCTCGAAGCGCAGCTTGTCCGCGTCGCCGTCTGGGAGGTTCCACCGCCGCTGGTGCTCGAGCAGCGGGGGGACGCCGCCGCGGATCTCGCTGATGCTCGTGAACGGGATGGCCGCCGACCATCCGACGAGCTTGCACCGCTGCTTGGCGACCACGCTGGCGGCGTAGTGCTTGGCGGCGTACCACATCCGCGCCTCCGGGTTGCCGGACGTCTCTCCTGCGGGAATCTCGGTGAGTTTCTCTGGCGCGACGTTTGAAGAGCGATGACTGACGTAATCCCCCAGTGAAGCAGTCGTGCAGATCCAGTCGAACACCTTCGCGCTGCGTGGATGGCGCCCCGTTGTCCCCATCCAGCTGGGCAGTGCATTCGATGAAAATGGGCTTGGAGGACATGATGGTCTCGGGAGGATGGTGAGTGCGGGGTGACAAATGCATGAAGGGAGATTGACGAGGTGCAGTCAGGGTGTATATGAGGAGGAGTACACCTCGGGGGGCGGCTGTCAGCTCGCAATGCGACCAGTGCAAATGCACGCGGGACGAAGCGACATTGAGCGAGGTCGGACCACGCGACACAGCCTGTCAGTTTAATTAATGTATTCCCGACGACGTGGACGCGCTGACCTTTCTGACGCAGCCGCTCACGCAGTGTGCATGATATTGACCGGCAGAGAGCCACTGTCACCGCTCCATCCACGGCGCCGGCATCCCCGTCATCGAGACCGACGCGAGCCTGAATGTCGTAGGCTCACCCCACATGGAACCTCAGGCTCGACTGCTGGAGGACTCCAACGGGTCAGCCGACATGATTGTGGAGCTATCGTCGGAAAAGGGCGTACAACACGGGGATGGCAGTTCTTCGGCGGCGAAGCTCACCCAGGGCAAGAAGCGCACACTGTCCGAGGCAGTGTCCGACTCGAACGTCGAGCATGCCGAACCGCCCAGTTGCAAGGCAAGGATATCTGCGAAGGGAAAGGGATCGCGCCGTCAGGCACGGACGCGAATTCTGCAAGGCCGACGAAAAGGACAGCTGCCCCAGCATAATCGACGACGACGGCAACTCCGACGGGCTCGACGTCGACGACTTCCACCCCCCGCCACTTGCAACGTCCCCGTCCCTCCTTGTGGTGCCGAACGGGACCTATTCGCCGGAGGCGAGGGCGCACGTTCGGCGCGCTGCTTCTGGGTTCCCGAAGCATCGATGACGTCCCGCCGGGGGCGGAGGGAACGTCGGGCGCGCCTCCGTCCAGGCCCACCGTCCTCCGCTGTCGGCCTTCACCACGTAACCGCAAAACATGACTGAGCTCGCGATCGCCCGCAGGTGCCGAGTGCGCACTCCATCTTGCCCTGCACGTCAACGCCGCATCCATGCGCGCTACCCCTTCACATATGCGAGATGTCCTGCCCTCCCACTCATCTGAGCTCCCATGGTCGCCGGCAGCGAGGCCTATGCACCTTCTCTCGAGGAGTCTCGACTTTAATCCCGTTTGCCCTGTCCGCCACGATTCAACATGCGAACTGTCGTATGTATCGCGTGATCCGAGATCGAATTGCACTCCATATCGAGTGGTGATTCCTGTTGTGATTCGTCGCCCGATTCCTAGCACGAAAGGCCCAATGTTTACGGGGCAATGTTATCTACGAGAACATGACGGGAATAGATAAAATGTTTGCGACATAGGATGTGGGTCAACACGTCGAAGATATGGCGAAAATGTTACATATGTTTTTTGTCATGTTTGAGCCATGTTTCCTAACGCGAACATGGCATAAACACTACCAACATGTTTTTTGCCGGAACATACCAGAGCACATGGCGAGAAATTTGGTTGTGTTTGCGGAATGCTCGAACGGGCAGTATGGCGGAAACATAGCGGAAATATTGTCGATGTTATCGACGCCATGTTTTTGCTAGGGAATATGTCCGAATTTGGCAATAATAGGCCAAACATCTTCGCCATATTGCTACCCGAAACATAGCGTGAAAACATAGCGCAAACATATCGAACAAATCCGTCATGTTCTGCCCAGAAACATGGCGAAGTTGTGACAACAAAATTTTCAAACATTCTACGTATGTTTACTCGATGTTCTCATTAATAACATGGCACTCCCATTTTTTCTATTCTTGCCGTGTTCTTGGCATGTTTTCGACGGAAACACGGCGCTTTGCCCCCTGTGTGAGGCGACGGACCTACGGGGACATGGGACAACCCGGGACATAGGCGACAGCGACAACGTCCCCGGGACACGGGACATCGCCTAAGGTCGTGACACCACAGTAGTGGCACGACAACAATCGCGTTGGCGTGCCATTGGCTTTGGTCTTGTTTGGCTCCAAACAGAGAAGGGTCAATATCTTGGCTTCTGCTTGTCCAAATGGGACATATAATATATCACCAGGAAGCTGTTGACAAGCAGAATCCATCTGTGCAACCAAATCAAGGATGTGGTGACAGTGGAATAAGATATGGACTAGATATATTTCTATTAGTGCCACAATTGGCAATAAGCGCTAGTGGCCTGGCATATTCATCAAATGGTCAAGTATTATATACTATTGGGCTCAGAATATTGATCTATATTCAATGGTGATGCTATGATACTAGTGTACCCAGAAAATTCCGCTATACAAACAATGGAATACCTCAATACAACACTAGAAAGAGGTAAGTGGGCATGATTAAACCCATATCTCTGTCAGTTTTTGGTATATATACATTATTGTTTCTGCAGTCATCCTAGTACCAAGACAGCAATGTCATGTAGACACATCATAGATACCTGGGCACACTGTGGGCTATAAACAACACAGGAGCAGCATTGGCCTACAAAGTGGTACAAAATGTGCGAAATTGGATTTATTGCAGTGATCTGCTTATCAATGAATGTTGATATGCATATCATTAGAACCTGCTCGCCAATATCTATACAATGGAGGTGTTTTCCGGGTCATATATACCCTGCATAATGTATAAATGGCCAATGAATGCGGTTCAAAGAAGGCTTCACAGGGCCTGATCCTGCCGGCCAAATAGGCGCCCAATGTGTGATTTGGTGAAGTCCAATGGGCGCTAGTAGATCGCGCTGGGCCAGCGTGATCTACTAGCGCTCGTGGTACTTAGAAAGATTTTTTGAAAAGCAGCCGCTTTTTAAAAGTATTTCCCTCGCTGTTTCACCAGTTCCCATCCATATAGAACATATCATATATCATCAGAAATCCCTTTACAAGCTCTACAATATGGTGCTGTTTTGGTTTTGATTGTCTCCACATTGGGCAACAGAAAAAGGAAATACTTTGATTTTAGTCTTTTAAACAAAGACAGAGTAGATAAACTGCAGTTTCAATCACTCTAGTAACTGCCATAGATGAAAGAGATACAATCACATATATCATGGCACTATAGCATGTCCTATGTGTACACATAACCACCCCTCAAATACGTGATCAGTGTTCTATTGGCAGGAATAATCATAGACCCTTCACCACTACTAGCACAATTGCTAGTAATGTAAACTATATAGATATACCCTTATGCTATGATGCACATTGTGTTTGAGTCTATATAGATGTTTGTTATAGCCTGCATTTGAGTGTGCATGAAGCCGCAGGTGTGTAGTGCCACCTAGGGTTACATAGATGCCTATTGGGAAGCTAGAGCCTCATTAGCAGATGGTTAGAGTGGCTGTGTGCAGCAATCTAGTGCCTAACCCTAAAATTCCTAATGGAGGAGAACCCTAACCCTGGGTTTGTAAGTGGAGAATGTATATGGCGCCTATCTCAACACTAATGGCTGATTAGCGGAGTTTCAAAATATTTTCCCATGGGCATCAATTGAGGTGTCACGAGTTGGCAGGAAGGTCACCCCATAAGAAACAATTTCTTCGTTCCTCATCAATCGTAATACCACGAGCTCTACAAGCTGAAGCTTGAAGATGCAAAAGACTCGCGCACAAGTGCCTCAATAAATGTCCTGTAGAGGTCAATGTGGCAGTTTTTCAACCGCTCTTGGTGATCATGGATGCATACTGGAAGGGCCTGTCTGGGAAGGCGGCAGAGTGGGTTGTCAGAAAGCAGAAGTCACATCAGAGGGTTGGGACAGTCACTATGATGTCCATTGAGGCTGTATTGAACTAGAAATGTACTACTTGAGCTCTTAGTGACTAGTCAAGATTGCGTATCCATTGCCCAAAAATTTGGCCAACACCCAAATTTCATTGCAGGAACTCGGTAGTTGTGTTTTTAGGCTCCTTTTGCCTCCCTAATCATGATTCTGAAGTCAGAATTGCTCAAAAAAAAATCGTGTTCTGGCACTAGTTGAGTTGTTGACTTTGGTTGTCCGGCACTGTGCAAGCCAAACAACCCACCATAAGTGACTTTGTGTCACAATCTGTCACTAATGGGGATCAATGTGAGTCCAGGTCAGTGAGCATAACATGAAGTATTATATACCATCAGGTTCAGAACATTGAGGTCTACACAATGGTGCTGTTGATCAGTCTATAGGATGCTATTTTTGGGTGTACATTGGGGTAAATAGATATTCAGGTCCAGATAATGCAGTTTATATAATGCCTTGCTAGCACAATCTTCTGCCCTATTCAACAAAAGTGTGTTAGGATGTAATAAGGAGACTGACTACATATAATAGCCAGCATGAAAGCTATCAGTTGTGCACACAATCTGGTAATGACAAACAAGACCACATTTTGTGGCAGGGGAGCCATGCTCTGTGTTCCCCTGCCACCAACTGCGGTCTTGTTTGATTCCCACTACAAATGTCTTGATATCTTGCCTCCTACTGGTCCATATCTCATAAAATATACTTGGGTGGAGAGGGCCATGGCTGGCAAGTCCGATTGATGAGAATGAATTTTTCAATGACATTGAATCAAACTGCCATTTGTTATTTGCTCTTTGGTATTTGTGCTATCTAAATAGGAATAATATATACTCCTATGTAGTACAGAAATACTGCATGTCTTAGTGTCAAAAGCACTGCAACAACACATCACAATTTTCTGAGTGATTCACCCTATTGGTGTATGCAATTTTAGTGTATGCCATTTGGATAATAGCTGTTATGAACTGTTTACAGCCACTGCAGAAGTACATTAGCAGATGTGAGACAATAGTGTTCTTCACACAGTGCAGATGATTCATAAGCACTGATGTATATTATGTGTTATAACTGCACCACTTTCATCCAATCACAATATGCAGGACAATGTGAATCAATATTTTCTCATACATACAAACTATATCTGATCCATATTTCAGATGTTTTTGTTTTCAAGCATCCAGTATTCTTTTCCACTTCATTTGTCATACTCAGCTATTGATCCA
>NW_007360328.1:1056611-1063439 GCF_000271585.1 Trametes versicolor FP-101664 SS1
ATACAAACTATATCTGATCCATATTTCAGATGTTTTTGTTTTCTAAGCATCCAGTATTCTTTTCCACTTCATTTGTCATACTCAGCTATTGATCCAAACTTACATCATCTGACCACTGTGCCCAGCTAGGAAAGCCCCATGGTAATCAACATTGCTGTGCCCAAGCCTTGAATAAAGTGAACATATTGGCTTACTATATCCTAGATGTAGTCTTATCCATGTTCCATGACAGTCACCCCTTTCCTATATTGAGCAGGGCTGATTCTCTAGCATTACAGGCTTCTTCTCAAGCTTAGGCAATTCACGGGTGAGAGTTTACTCATTACAGCCTATGTATACATCAGTTGATGCATCAATCACTCTAGTGAGTGCCAATGGTAGATGACATACAAAACAGATATGATGCTCTATGTTAGCACATAATACCTCAAGTGATAGCTGACTAGCCTCTCTTAGTGGCCTATGGCATACAAATACTACTACCAGATCATAGCTATGAAAGGAACAAGGGTATAGTACTTGAAGTACACTATATCATGTCTTATGGGTCTGTTTTGACACAATGTATAGCCTATAGGCATAGTGGGCAGTGAGCGGCACATGTGCTGTGCAACCTAGGGTTACACAAGCGCCCAGGGAGAGGCATAACATATGGTAAGACATTTGATTAGTTTAGATCTAAGGCTAACCCTAAGCTGTGCTATTGGGATCCAACCCTAACCCTGTGAACATTACAAAATTTTGTATGTGGCGCCTATCAGAAAGCTAATGATGAGTAAGTAATTTTTTCCCACGGGGTCGGATTGGCGTCACGCGAGTTGGCAGGAAGCTCACCCCATAAGAAATGATTTCTTCGTTCCTCATCAATCGTAATATCACCAGGAAGCTATGGATGCACAGAATCTATATATCCAAAAATCATCTGGATGTGGCCACCTTTGCTGCCACTGTGCACAACACAAAATCCTATTAGTGCTCCCTGCACGCACACAAGGGTTTAAGGGACACCTGCATAATAACAAGTCACCTTTATACATACATAGGTTTCAGGGACACCTGCATGACAAGTCACCTCGATGCAATTCACTTTTATAAACACATAATAATCTGTTATGAACCATGGTTAAATTCTGTCAATACTCAAGCTAAGCAGGTAAAATGTCTCTCTCAGCGTAGCTGTTATTGCCATCATGATTTTATTATTTTCTATCACACATATCTGGGCTTTAGTGTGTTGATCCAGCTGAAGGGTGGCAGTCTACATATACATGTTGTGCCTTTATATACAACTGCAACCATACTGAGAGGAGCTGCTAGTACATAAGGGCAGGTCTGCCAATTGACACTCTTATAGCATTTCTTGATCATCTCTCAGCATTAGCAGGTCAATTTATAATCAAAAAAATATCAGTAACTAGAGTTACATTAGTACCATGAGTGTAGTTTTATTGATTTTATATAATGGTCATGCCATTGATACATTGATTGAGGTTGATTTTATGTGATTATCAGCCCTTAAGTCTAGGCAGCTTTAAGTAGGAGTTTACCCATACCTACCCTGTACTTCAACTTCTAGAGGAGTTTCAGCAAGACATTCATCTTGGTAGCTAATTTTATTCCATGTAATGGATCAGACATACCTTGATCAAGGCCTTCATTGCATAGGCCTTGAATAAATGGCCTGATCATTGTTCTTTAAATAGAAATCATGTCATGATACATTTATTTCTTTATGCTCACAGTATCCCCTCTATTTGAAGGGCAACAGGGCAGATCCCAACCTGCCTATGCACCATCATCACTCTGCTGTATATTTTATATCTGGGCTTTATGATACATTCTAACTGGGGTTCTGGTTCACACTTGCACTTCTATACTTCTTTCTTTGTGGCTGAGAAGCTCCAGACTTCCACAACAAGACCAGGCTAGAGCCCAAGGCTAAATTTATTAGGCCATCCTGAAGCCAATATTGCAGCACTTTGCTTGCAAAAGGGCGCGTTTTGACACGGTTATGAAGGGCTTTCAGGATCGTGAGGTTACGTCCTTATTTGCTCATTTTTGCTTTCTCTGCATCGTTTTCCTTTCCCTCTCTTGAATACAATCTTGTAACCTACACTTCTCCTCCAAAGCTGGGACTACCTTGAAATACCCGGCCTGGTATCTTTCACTTCATGATGCTTCTCAGCCCAGAGTGGCCGCTCTCAAATCTGTCCGCTATTGGCGGTTTTATGATGTTATCAAGTGGTACATACATCCCCCTTGTATTTTGTCCATAGCACATTCAGTTCATGTCCAAACTGTATTGTGTTCGAAGTGTCTTGGTCATATGATATAGGGTTATTATGCACACATCAGAGTGTCCAAATCCGTCCACCTGTTTTGTAGATCTTTCTTTGTGTTCCTCCTCCCCCTCATTGTCAGTGTATAGTTCCAAGGGAAGCATTGACAGAGTAGGGGGCTGTAGGATGTGGTGAACATCAATGTGTTGTGAGTGTATTGCATTCCTCTAACGGCTCAATTTGTCTTCAAGCATACCCAGTGAACTGAGATATCACAATAACCACACACCAAGCCAGACAGGCTACAGACAGTGTTCCACTTGCAGCTAACCCCAGTGTCAAGATCTTCAGACTGGCACATTTGAACAACAGCACTGGCAATCTTACGCTGCCACCCAACCCCCTTCAAATTTGCTGGCTCCATGAAGGAGATAGTGTGTCCCCCACTGTGATCTGCATGTGTGAGGCTCTTGAATTGGTTTGAATTGGTTTGATAGTGTATTCACAACCAAACTGGGGTCCAGTCATAAAATGCAACACCACTGTTGTGTTGATATCTTACTCATTATTGTGTGTAGTGGTAATGTAAATAGCTAAAGTGCCCATCAGCCTGCCACCATCTCTAGTAGTCTCTGCTTCCAGCTCCTACACTCTCTGCTCCATCTCCTTTTCTGGAAAACTGTAGGTGAACCGAGAATACACATCAAGGAGGGCTTACACTGTGAGGTGAGTCAGCAAGCACCCAGCTGACTGGAGAAAAACAACTGGGTGTGTGGTGCTTTGAGCCAGTCATGTCCACTGCCTATGTCAAGCCCTAATGTTGAATGCCATGTCTATGTATTCCAGTTGTGATTTGCGGCCGCCCAGGGAATACCCGCATAAGGTTTTGTGGAATATGTTTGCCATCAAATCTTCAGACAGCATTCCAGAAAGACGAAGCTGGAGCATCCACACCAAATCCTTGCACCTGGTCACCAGTTCACCACACAATTTTTCCACACTTTTGTTCACAAGGTCTGGATCAAGGGAAAGAACTTCAATGAGACTCACATCTGCAAATTACTCTGCATCTAGGACATCACACGCACATCATCCTCCTTCTGTGCGAAGGTTTGCATCACAGTGTATGTCTGGATGCTGAAGACATACAAGCCATGGGGGTGGCCCATGCCTATCCAGTGTCCAGTTCGCTTTAGCATCAGTGTTTGAAATTGTAAGACTACAAACCCTCAAGAGATGCGGGCACTGAGCGAGTAGGTACACATTGGGTGCAAGGCTGAGGACTCCATCATGGCAGGCAAACGGTCCGAAGAAGGTATGCCACCTCTGGCAAACAACCATGGGTTTCAAGAGCACCCACTTGAAACCAATGAAATTGACCTCAGCATGCACATGTTCATTACAAAGTTTCTTGGCACCCTCTTCATCAGAGTCATCCTCTACTTCTTGTCAACTGATCGCTTACAACTGTCATATTCCATTTCAGGGTCCTGTGCATTGTCTTGGGCATGAACTTCTCTCCATTCGATTTTCTGAATGAGTAATCAGTTCATTGCGGGTAATGCCTGTCACTTTGGGTGAGATCTTGCCCAGGTAGCGCAGCTTGGTGATTTCATCCAGCAACTCAAGCTCTCTGAACTCCTGACGCAGACTTCCAGATATTCCACCAGTGAACTTTCTTGGGTCAAATGGTCACAATTCCTCAGCCTCAGACTCGATGCTTGGCCTCAAGGAGTCAGCTGATACTCAGGGTCAAAGAAGCTCGTGATGTTTTGCCAGCATAACACCCGGTCACGAAAACAAATCCGCTGAAGTGTAGAGCATCTGAGGTGACAAAAGAAGAACTTGAAGCTGCTCGCAAGTGCATCCAGACCATCAGGAAGTGTAACGGGTGGAGTACAGACCAGGATCTCCAGTCTCATCACTCATTTTACGGATGGGTGGAATTTATGGCTCTCGGGGAGGAGATGCAACTACTGAGGGTGCGTGGGGCTTGTGAGTGCTGAACTTGCCACAGATGGTGTGGCTGAGTAGCATTGACTTCAATTTTCAGTGGGGTATGTCAGTGAGCCAGACTCAGAACAAGACAGATGGTGAGAAGCGACAGGTGGCGGCCTTTACACCCTAATCTGGCGAGTTTTTGCCTCATCCAGAAGTGTGTACGCTACTCCTATGACTACTACAACCTATTTAAGACTATGTTCTTTGCAGGATCAGGGAAACAACCAATGATTGCCATGCCTGGTGCTGTGGAGACATGACATGGTGTTTGCCTGGGTCCTGCAAGGATGTGACAAGTAGAGACTAATTAATGAGCAAGTTTATTCAGCATTAATGTGTAGCATTCGGGATGTTAGTGAAATATACAGTTCTACACTGGGCTTTCACTCCGCCACAGCTACCTTCGCAACACACTGGAGTCCATATTGTTGTTGCATATAGTTCTTTCTGGGCTGTTTTAACTGGTTCTAGTTTGTTCGTTGCGTAGTGTACAGAGTTCATACATCTTGTAGTAGATGTTGTAACAAGTCATGTGCTCAACCCACCGAGATATTTGGCAGCTGTCACTATTGGCAATATCACAAGGTTTGTAGCAAGAAGTACAGGAAAGATATATGGTAAAGCAGCTGGATAACACTTAAACACGAGGCCATTATAGCTGCGGTGACCCTCCCTCCTGACCTGTAGTATGACATGGACTGCACCCAACAGCTACTCTGGGGACTGCATTCTAGAAATACGACTGATGCACGAGCTATTGAACACTTCAAATCTGGGGGCAAAGTATAATCTGCAGAGCCAGAGAGTTTATACCACAATCCTCAGCTATATCCTCAGATGTTCCCATGGTTATTCCCATATGGCCTGGGTAGACTGAACAATTCTGCAAGCGGGTGTCAACCCATTTCTGAAGAGCGGAGAAAGCAACCACTGCTGATGTTCCATGATAAGCGCTTTCAACTAGAACCATTGTTTCCACTGGTTGCATTAAACCATGAGCAGATCAAGAAATCCACCACAGCAGGATATTTGTTGGCAGACAAAAACAAATTTGGTGAAATAGCTAACAGGCTGCTGAACATCAAAGACTCAACCTTGGCAGACATCATTCAACGGCTGAGAACTGGGTCTATGAAACCAGAGACTGAAGATGAAAAGGCTTGCTTCAAAATATTGAATGACCTTGATCATGTCAATTATAAGGTGCAGGGCTCCATCACAAGCAAGAAATATATGCGCAATGAAATATGGTCACTAGTCTCCTACCTTGGTGCACCCTCGTGGTTTGTGACCTTTGCTCCTGCTGATGTTAAGCACCCTGTGGCCCTGTATTTTGCAGACACCAATCTGAAATTTGTACCTGAGTTCAGAGACAAGAATGAGCGCCTGAGGTTGATTGCCAATAATCCAGTGGCGGGTGCACACTTCTTCAAAATGATGGTGGATCTGTTTATCAAGCATGTTCTTGGCGGTTATTCTGCGGGAGAATATGAGACAGCGGTCACAGGGTGCCAATGATGCCAAGCTCAGGACAGCTCTGGAGAATCTGAGATACAAGTCATGCACACCTGAGGATGTCAAGCTTCTGCAGTCGCGTGTTGCAGGACGTGGTCCAGGCAGACCTAAGCTGAACCAGCCATGCTTCCGCAATGTGTCTATTATTACTGCATGGAACACGCACTGAGATAAGATCAATGAACTGGGATGTGAGAGGTTCGCAAGGGAAAATGGGCAGCCACTGACTACATTTTATTCTGTGGACAAGCTCTCAGCCAATGCAGATGACAATGCAACCAAAAAGCAGCGCAGACAGACCATGAATCCAAGAAGGTCCACCAATATTCTCAGTGCTGAGCTCCAGGATTGTTTGTGGAATTTGTCGCACACCCTCACTGATCATCTGCCAGGCCTATGGATGCCTGCTGGTGTGCATGACTGTGGGTGCGATGGATGACACGTCCAACTTTGTGTGAGTACAATGCATTTCCACTCATGGCTGGGGGCAGCTGGGCAAAGTCTCCTGCAAAAATCATGTTGATCCCACCAAAGGGCGCCCCATCATTCTTCAGTGCTGCACACATCTTTGCACAGATAGTATACACACTTCCGCAGTCGACCATGCTGATCTCATCAATGAACATGTACTCCACATTCTGCAGGCGAGCGCGCACTTGGAGCAGGGTAGCCACAGAGTCTGAGGATGCATTTTGTCTGAGTCCTAGCATGGAATGGTATGTAGATCCTCCGATAAGCGCTGCAGCAGATCCAGTGGGGGCCATGCACATGAACCGGTAGCTTTCCTGGCGAGCAGCAAAGAAGTGTGTCAAAGCTTTAATGACCTGTGACTTTCCTGTGCCTGCCATGCCCCCGAGGTACATTTTGAGATGCTCGCCATTAGATTCTACAGCATGGTTTGCAACGACACGGAAAGGCTCTCTCCTGTGCTTCATTCAGACTGAATTCCTTGGCAGTGGTGTCAATGAGCGCCTGAGCCTCCTGGTCTTGTGCTTGAATGCTTTGCTCATATAGATGACCTGTCCATGACCTT
>NW_007360328.1:1079209-1087124 GCF_000271585.1 Trametes versicolor FP-101664 SS1
AGTACTAGCAGGGCATTGAAGAAACTACATTATCTGGACCTGAACATCTTTTTACTCCAATTTATGCCTTTAATTGGCACCCTATTGATGCATCAATCACTCAGTGACTGGCAATGGTAGATAACATACATGAATAGATATAATGCTCTATGTTAGGTGATAGCTGACTAGCCTCTTTTACTGGCATGTGGCATACATATACTACTACCAAATTATTGCTTTAAAAGGAAACTAAGGGTATAGTACTTGAACTACACTATAACATTTGTTAAAGATCTCTTTTGATACAGTGCATAGCCTATATGCATAGTGGGCAGTGAGCGGCACATGTGCTGTGCAACTTAGGGTTACACAGGCACCCAGGGAGAGGCTTTACCTGTGGTAAGGATTGTCATTAGAACTGACCTAAGGCTAACCCTAAGCTGTGCTAATCAAGGGGAACCCTAACCCAGGTTTTGTAAGGAAAGGATGTAGGTGGCGCCTATTTCAAAACTAACCTTTGATCAGCTGGGTTTCAAATTTTTTTCCCACGTACACGACTTGAATTGGCAGGAAGGTCACCCCATAAGAAACGATTTCTTCGTTCCTCATCAATCGTAACTAGCATGGGTGTGCGCTTATACTCCTTAGAGGTTGGTTGGTTAGGTCCAAGGTACAAGAATGCCAACACTTCACTCAATTCTTCGCATCTAGGTGGCAGCACAGAACATATCTTGGGCATGGGCAGTGAATGGCTAACCACATTAGCGCGTAGCTTGGACATGCCTGACATGTGGACCTTAACAATGCAGTGGTTATGCTTTACACGTGCTATCAGCATTTTCTCAGTGAAACTCAGGTCTTGTAGCTGGGGTGGGACCTCTCCAATCCACAAACCATTTGCCAGACTGTTTGCAGGAGTATGACCTTCTTTGAGTTCTGATAAGCATGATTGGCAAATATTATCACAGCCAGGAAGAAGAACAGGACCAGGGATATCACAGACAGGATCACTTGCAGATTTTCGCTCCTTCACAGTGACCATGTTGTCTGACATCAGCAGATTCTGATCATATTCTTCCCTGGTAATGGACAGCAAAAGCTTCTGTGGTACAAGCTGGGCGCATACTGCACAAGCGGACTCATGGAAGTTGGAAATATCTGTGGCAAAGCCTTGGACAATATCCCCTATTAAATTACGATTGATGAGGAACGAAGAAATCGTTTCTTATGCGGTGAGCTTCCTGCCAACTTGCGTGACGCCAATCCGACCCCGTGGGAAAAATTTACTTACCCATCATTAGCTTTCTGATAGGCGCCACATACAAAATTTTGTAATGTTCACAGGGTTAGGGTTGGATTCCAATAGCACAGCTTAGGGTTAGCCTTAGCTCAGTTCTAATCACAATTCTTACCACATGTAAAGCCTCTCCCTGGGCGCTTGTGTAACCCTAGGTTGCACAGCACATGTGGCGCTCACTGCCCACTATGCCTACAGGCTATGTCCCTTAACACATGATATAGTGTAGTTCAAGCACTATACCCTTAGTTTCCTTGCAGAGCCATGATCTGGTAGTAGTATTTGTATGCCATATGCCACTAAGAGAGACTGTACATTACTAGCAATATGCTAGTAGTGGTGAAGGACGATTCCCGCCAAGAGGTTACACTGATCAAATATTAGATGGGCAATTATGTGTACACATAGGACATGTTATAGTGCCATCATAGCTGTTATTGTACATCTTTCATCATTGGTAGTTACTAGAGTGATTGAAACTTCAGTTTATCTACCCCATGTTTGGATTGAAAGACTAAAATTGAAGTATTGCCTGTTCCTATGTCCCAATTCAAAGCAAATAACAAATACAATGGCACCACGTTGTAGAGCTTGTGAAGAGGTTTCTGATGATATATAATATGTGCTATATGGATAAAACCCGGTGAAACAATGGGGGAAATACTGCCAAAAAGCGGCTGCTTTTCAAAAAATGTTTCTAAGTACTACAGGCGCTAGTAGATCGCGCTGGCCCAGCGCGAACTACTAGTGCCCATTGGACTTCACCAAATTGCCTTTAGGGTGCTTATTTGCCCACAGGATCAAGCCCTGTGAAGCCTTCTTTAAATCACATTCATTATCAATTTATGGACCATTGACAACATATAACCCTCCAAAACCAGCACCATTGTGTAGAGCTCAGCAAGCACTTTCCAATGATATATATATCACCATTTATTGGTAAGCACAGTATGGCATAAAACACGATTTGGTACATTTTGCACCACTTTGTAGGCAAATGCTACATTTGAAGCCCAATATCATGTTCAGGTATTGATTATTAGTACATTATGTTCCTTTCAATGTACTGGGTCTACAATGGAAACAATCATATATATATACCAGCCAAACTGACAGAGATATGAATCCTACTATCTGTGCTCACCTCTTGCTGGTATTATATTGAGGTATAGCATCTATTGTGTAGGTACACTAGATCTATACCATCACCATTGAATAGAGATCAATATCCTGAGTCCAGTGGTAAATGACACTTGACCATTTGGTGAATGCACTGTGGCACTAGTGCTTATGGTCAATTGTGGCACTAATAGGAATTCATCTGGTTGAGATCTTATTCTCATGTATCCAGATCCCTGATCTGATTGCACAGATGGATTCACCTTGTCAACAGCTTCCTGGTGATATATTATATGTCCCATTTGGACAGGTAGAAGCAGAGATATTGGCCCTTCTCTGTTTGGAGCCAAACAAAGCCAAAGCAAATGGCACGCCGACGCGGATTAGCGTCGTCGTGCCACTAGCTTTGGCTTTGTTTGTTTTCAGCCACAGCTCAATCTAATATGCTCATTGACAGGCCATTATATGGTGGAACATACCACTATTATATATCACCAGAAAGCTGTTGATGAGGAGAATGCAATGGGGGTGTTTGTATAATGTTCTGAGCACATCTGTGAGTGCTGCAAGCCAGACAACCTACCATAAGTGACACTGGGTCACAATCTGTCACTAATGGGGATCAATGTGAGTCTAGGTCAGTGTCTTTCTGAGCATAGTATGAAGTATTATATACTGTCAGGTTCAGAAAATTGAGGTCTACACAATGGTGCTGTTGGTAGGTCAAAAGGATGCCAATTGAAGGCATAAATTGGAGCAAAAAGATGTTCAGTACCAGATAATGCAGTTTCTCTAACATATCTTCTGGCCTATATAATGAAAGTGTGTTTGGATGTAATGAGGAGACTTACCACATATAATAGCCAGCATGAAAGCTATCAGTTGTGCATACAATTTGGTAATGACCCTCAGCCACAATTAGTGTTTGGTGCATTAAAACCTGTATACTCAATATAAAACCATGATTGTACCACCATTGGATACACATTGGAAAGACCTTTCCAATGATGTATAAATGTCCTATGTTGTGGTCAGGAACGAGCCAACAGTGCGCAAAATGAGTTGCAGCTGTAGCTGAGAACAAACAAGACCACATTCTGTGGCAGGGGAACACAGAGCACG
The DNA here is from genome assembly GCF_000271585.1 of Trametes versicolor FP-101664 SS1. Taxonomy (NCBI): domain Eukaryota; kingdom Fungi; phylum Basidiomycota; class Agaricomycetes; order Polyporales; family Polyporaceae; genus Trametes; species Trametes versicolor. The sequence goes on from NW_007360328.1 coordinate 1,082,730, forward strand.
GCTCCCCTGCCACCAAGTATGGTCTTGTTTGGTTCCCAACACAAATGCCTCGATATCTTTGCCCCCACTGGACCATATGTTATGAAATATATATCAACAGAAAGCTATGAATGATCAGAGTCCATTTATCTAGAAACAATCAGGATGTGGCTAGTGCAGCAGCCACTATACACTATACAAAATCCTATTAGTGCCACTATCGGAAAAAAGCGCCCATGGCACATGACCTGATGACATCACTGCCTCACCCCCAAGTGTTATATACCACCAGGCTCAGAATATTGATCTCTACTCAATGGTGTTGTCTATATGATTATTAAATAACCCTAGAAGGAGCTCAGACTATCATAAATGCAGTATTACAGCTAAGATGTGGCTGTTGCACTATATTTAGCAATCTGATCAGGTGATATGGTTATACAAGATAGAGTGTACAGATAATCATGGAAGCCTAATAAGATTATCACTCTGCTGAACATTGCCCTGTTGCCTTTTGAAAATAGTGCATAGTGTAAGCATCTGAAATATCATCAATGTAAAGTGTATGATCAGGCTATTAATTGAAGGGCTTGTTCATTGTCTATCTGATCCATTTTATGCCATGACAGTACTTGCAAATATCAATGTCTTCCTGGGCAAACTCAAAAAATCAGCAATAGGCTGTAATGAGTAAACACTCACCTGTAAATTGCCTAAGCTTGAGAGGAAGGCTTTAATGCTAGAGAATCAGCCCTGCTCAATATAGGAAAGGAGTGACTGTCATGTAACATGGATAAGACTACATCTAGGATATAGTAAGCCAATATTTTCACTTTATTCAAGGCTTGGGCACAGCAATGTTGATTACCATGGGGCTTTCCTAGCTGGGCACAGAGGTCAGATAACATAAGTCTGGATCAATAGCTGAGTGTGACAAACAAAGTGGAAAAGAATACTGGATGCTTGAAAACAAAAACATCTGAAATATTGATCAGATATAGTTTGTATGTGTGAGAAAATATTGATTCACATTGTCCTGCATATTGTGATTGGATGAAAGTGGTGCAGTTATAACACACAATATACATCAGTGCTTATGAATCATCTGCACTGTGTGAAGGACACTATCGTCTCACATCTGCTAATGTACTTCTGCAGTGGCTGTAAACAGTTTATAACAGGTATACTAGCATATTTTAATATCCACATGACATACACTAAAATTGCGTACACCAATAGGGTGACTCACTCAGAAAATTGTGATGTGTTGTTGCAGTGCTTTTGACACTAAGACATGCAGTATTTCTGTACTACATAGGAGTATATATTACTCCTATTTAGATGGCACAGATACCAAAGAGCAAATAACAAATGGCAGTTTGATTCAATGTCATTAAAAAATTCATTCTCATCAATCGGACCTGCCAGCCATGGCCCTTTCCACCCAAGTCTGAAGACAATGGAGGTGGCGGAAATGTATCAGATATCTTGGCTTCTGCTTTCTGCTTATTGCTGTACTTCTGGCATTTTGTAGCATTCACCCTGTGTTTAACTTTGAAATCAAATATGCAGACATATTCATCACATTGGTCGCATTGATGCTGCAAAAGATCATTCACAATAATGTCCTTACTTTTATGCCGGGATATATTCAATAGATGATGAGACTGAGCCATGTGCCAGAGATGCTGCTTTTATAATCTAGTTACTAATGTTGTAATGGGCATATCTGCAACAAGCATAAGATCATGGTCTTCAGCTTTCTGAAGCATTTTCTCAGGAATATAGCTCTTGAGTAAATACTTGTTGGTTATGTCAGTAGGGCAAGCACTATGCACAAATTGTTGTAGCTCCTTATGTGTCCATAGATTGGCAGACCTGCCCTTATGTATTGCAGCACCTCCTCTCAGTATGGTTGCATTTTATATGAAGATGCAGTGGGTATATGGGAATTGTCAGATATTGATTGGGTCGACACATCAAAGCCCAGATATTTGTTATAAAAATAACAAAAACATCATGGCGGTAACAGCTACGCTGAGAGAGACATTTTACCCGCTTAGCTTGAGTATTGACAGATTTTAACCATGATTCATCACAGATTATGATGTGTTTATAAAAGTGAATTGAATTCAGAGGCCTTGTCATGCAGGTGGCCCCTGAAACCCTATGTGCATACAGGTGACTTGTTATGCAGGTGTCCCTAGAATCCATGTGTGCATAAAGGTGACTTGTTATTACGCAGGTGTCCCTTAAACCCTTGTGTGTGCGCAGGGACCTTGTCACGGAGGTGGTCCCTGAAACCCCGTTGTAAGGTAGTTGATATGAGGTATTTGATATGGAGGTGTCCCTCAAAACCTCACCGCTGTACAGCAGCAACCCTATATAGGGTGATGTAGTAGTGACCCTGCCCGAGGGGTTACCAAAAGGTGTCCCTAAAGAATGGTTTGTATGTTAGGGTAACAAGAGTCATGACCAAGACTTGAACACACCTTGTAGGCCAGTGGCAGCCAGATTGCCAATATTGCTGCTTACAGCACTGTGATATAGCAGCCACTGGCATGGAGCCAGAAGGCTACTATACCACAGCAGCCAATACAGAATGTGTTGGGTTTGCATAGTGTGTGATGGTGAGAGGAAGAAGTGAAGGAGAGAGATGTGTGCGCGCAGCAGAGTTCGAAGTTGAACATGCTGATGTAATCATATCATCTGATCAGGTTACCATATATGGTCCAATAGTGCACATTAGCTGTAACACTGCACTTACGGTAGTATGAGCTCCTGCTAGGTTCACTCAACAAATATGTAGACAGTACCATTGGATAGAGAGGCAAGATATCAAGACATTTGTAGTGGGAACCAAACAAGACCATTACGATTGATGAGGAACAAAGAAATCGTTTCTTATGGGGTGACCTTCCGCCAACTCGCATGACACCAATTCGACCCCGTGGGAAACTTTTACTTACCCATCATTAGCTTTCTGATAGGCGCCACATACAAAATTTTGTAATGTTCACAGGGTTAGGGTTGGATTCCAATAGCACAGCTTAGGGTTAGCCTTAGATCAGTTCTAATCACAGCTCTTACCACATGTAAAGCCTCTTCCCTGGGCGCTTGGGTAACCCTAGCTTGCACAGCACATGTGCCCCTTGCTGCCCACTATTGTATATGCCTATAGGCTATGCTCTGTATCAAAACATGACTTTAACACATGATATAGTGTAGCTCAAGCACTACACCCTTAGTTTCCTTTCAGAGCTATAATCTGGTAGTAGTAGTTATATGCCATATGCCACTACAAGAGGCTAGTCAGCTATCAGTTGAGGTGTTATGTACTGACTTATAGGGTGAAATCTGTTTCTGCATTCCATCCATTATTGCCAGTCACTGAACTGAGGCAATTGAGGAAATGAACTCATGCATGCATCCTGGCCTAGAATACATAAAAGGGTAAAGATGAGGTATGTCTTGAATTTAGAGTGCAATTTGAAACAAATGGAAGCCATAATGGCACCATGATGCAGTGCTTGTAAAGAGCTTCTAGATGAGGTATAATATATGCTATATGGATGAGAAATGTTGACATAGCAAAGGAAATATTGTCATTGTAAGGTTGAAATTGAGGTATTTCCTTTTTCTCATCCTAGATATTTGCGTCAATCAGGACCATAACAACACCATGTTGTAGAGCTTGTAAAGGGCTTTCTAATGATATATAATATGTGCTTTATGGATGAGAACTGGTGAAAGTGCAAGGGAAATACTGCTAAGAAGCAGCTGCTTTTCATAAAATCGTTCTCAGGACCATGAGTGCTAGTAGATCGCACTGGCCCAGCGTGATCTACTAGCACCCATTGGACTTCACCAAATCACGCTTTGGGCGCTTATTTGGCGGATAGGATCAGGCCCTATCAACCCTTCTTTAACTTGGGTGGAGAGGGCCATGGCTGGCAGGTCCGATTGATGAGAATGAATTTTTTAATGACATTGAATTAAACTGCCATTTGTTATTTGCTCTTTGGTATTTGTGCTATCTAAATAGGAGTAATATATACTCCTATGTAGTACAGAAATGCTGCATGTCTTAGTGTCAAAAGCACTGCAACAACACATCACAATTTTCTGAGTGATTCACCCTATTGGTGTATGCAATTTTAGTGTGTGCCATTTGGATAATAGCTGTTATGAACTGTTTACAGCCACTGCAGAAGTACATTAGCAGATGTGAGACAATAGTGTTCTTCACACAGTGCAGATGATTCATAAGCACTGATGTATATTATGTGTTATAACTGCACCACTTTCATCCAATCACAATATGCAGGACAATGTGAATCAATATTTTCTCATACATACAAACTATATCTGATCCATATTTCAGATGTTTTTGTTTTCAAGCATCCAGTATTCTTT
>NW_007360328.1:1094867-1110264 GCF_000271585.1 Trametes versicolor FP-101664 SS1
TCTCTTTTTGATACAGTGCATAGCCTATATGCATAGTGGGCAGTGAGCGGCACATGTGCTGTGCAACTTAGGGTTACACAGGCACCCAGGGAGAGGCTTTACCTGTGGTAAGGATTGTCATTAGAACTGACCTAAGGCTAACCCTAAGCTGTGCTAATCAAGGGGAACCCTAACCCAGGTTTTGTAAGGAAAGGATGTAGGTGGCGCCTATTTCAAAACTAACCTTTGATCAGCTGGGTTTCAAATTTTTTTCCCACGTACACGACTTGAATTGGCAGGAAGGTCACCCCATAAGAAACGATTTCTTCGTTCCTCATCAATCGTAATTTATGCCTTCAATTGGCATTATTTTGACCTATCAACAGCACCATTGTATAGACCTCAATTTTCTGAACCTGATGGTATATAATACTTCATATTATGCTCAAAAAGATGCTGACCTGGACTCACATTGATCCCCAGTAGTGACAGATTGTGACACAAAGTCACTTATGGTGAAGTGTTTGGCTTGTAGCACCCACAGATGTGCCTGGAACATTATACAAACACCCCCATTGGATTCTCCTCATTCACAGTTTTCTGATGATATAGAATAGTGGTATGTTCCACCATATAATCACCTATTAATGACCAGATTATGTCGAGCTGTGGCTGAAAACAAACAAAGCCAAAGCTAGTGGCACACCGACACAATTCCGTGTCGTCGTGCCATTGGCTTTGGTCTTGTTTGGCTCCAAACAGAGAAGAGGCAATATCTCAGCTTCTACTTGTCCAAATGGGACATACTATATATCACCAGAAAGCTATTGACAAGGTGAATGCATCTGTGCAAACAGACCAAGGATCTGGATACATAAGGATAAGATATCAGCTACATGAATTCCTGTTAGTGCCACAATTGGCAATAAGCGCTAGTGGCCTAACATATTTACTAAATGGTCAATTATTGTATACCACTGGACTCAGGATATTGATCTCTATTCAATGGTGATGATATCGATCTAGTTAGTGTACCTACACAATAGATGTTATACCTCAAAATATAACACCAGGAAGAGGCAAGCACAAATAGTTGGGTTTATATGTCTGTCAGTTGATTGGTTTTTGCATGATTGCTTGTATATTAGGCTCAGTATGCAAAAAGTAATGTTATGTAGATATATAATCAACACCTGAGCATATTTTGGGCTTTAAACCATCCAGGAGTAGTATTGGCCTACAAAGTGGTATAAAATGTACTAAATCGCGTTTTATGCAGTAATATGCTTACCAATGAATGCTGATATATATGTCATTGAAAACTGCAAGCTGAGCTCTACATGATGGTGCTGGTTTTGGAGGTTTATATGTTTTCAATGAGCCATAAATCAATAATGAATGTAATATAAAGAAGGCTTTGCAGGGCTTGATCCTATGGTCAAAGAAGCGCCCTAAAGGCAATTTGGTGAAGTCCAATGGGTGCTAGTAGTCCCTGTTGGCCTACTAGCGCCCGTGGTACTTACAAAGATTTTTGAAAAGCAGCTGCTTTTGGCAGTAGTTCCCTTGCTGTTTCACCAGTGCTCATCCATATAACATGTTTCATATATCATTAGAACCCTCTTTGAGAGCTCTACATGATGGTGCCAATATGATTTTGATTTGATCTGAATTAGTCTATCAATCAAGGAAATACCTGATTTTTGGCCTTCTAATGATGACAATTCCTGTACTACTTCACCAGTTCTCATCCATATAGTACACATCATGCACCATCAGAAAGTTATTCACATGCTATATAATATGGTGCTGTCATGGTTTCCATGTGTTTCAAATTGCACTTTAAATTCAAGACATACTTCATTTTTACCCTTTTAATCCAAGCTAGGATGCATGCATCAACTTGGGTGAAGAGGGCCATGAGTGGCAGGTCCGATTGATGAGGGTATGTATCCTGCAGTATAATTCATATAGTTGGACTGATAATTTAGATTAATGATGCATTCAAATCTGGCACAGAACAAATTATAGACACTGTGTTAATAATGTAGTAGATATGAGCCTTTGAAAAATCCAGATCATCCACATGCATTGATTTTGAGTCAATTCCACTGCTGTCATCTGCAAAAGAATACTCCCATTCTTGTTCAAAGTGCATTCTTATGATACTGAAGCATTCAAATATGCATTATTTGATATTGTGGATGAATTGATACAACCTAACATGTATGCTCTCAGAGAGACAGAACACAAATGTCATTAGGAATTTCTACTGGTATAACTGGTATGATGACATCGCAATATTCCACATATTGTTGCACAGAGTAATGATCCAAGCTTACTTGAACTGCCCAGGGTACTCAACTATGACACCACATGTCACTTGGAGATCCTTATCTCACCATAGTGCAGATGTGTTGAATAAACAAAGCTATGAGTGGGAAAGACAACAAGCATTCACTTAACACTGCATATATTCAAGCTATCTTACACATACTGTATAAGGGAATGAACTAGTCAGTTCTTTGTCAGGTGAGTAGGAATACCAGATCTTGCATAAGCAGAAATACATCCTAGAGCAAATAGTTGGGCGATGGGCTCACACTGTGCTTGGCGGCAGTGCTCACCCTCTGCAAAAGACACTCTTATAGCATTTTTCAATCTCTAGCATCAACCAGTTGTTTTTATAAACCTAGCCACATCAGCAAATGGAGCCATATTGACACCATAAGTGCAGAGTTATTTATGCCATATGACAGTCATTTAATTGACATGTTGATTGAGGTTGATTCTCTATCATTATTGGCCTTTATTGAAGCCCTAGACAGTTTCTAAGTAAGAGTTTACCCATACCTACTGCCTACTTGATTTTGTTCAGAAATTTTCAGCAAGACATCTATCTTTTTAGCTGCTTTTATGGCATGCAATAGATCAGACATACCTTGCTTAGGACCCTTATTGAACAGGCCTTTGATAAATGGCCTGATGCTGTTCATCAGATTCAAATTACTCCTGATACATTATTTTTCTAATGCTTACAATATCCCCTCCATTTGAATGGCAGCCAGGTAATATTCAGGAAGACAATGTTTTTAGGCACTTCCATGATTATCAGATGTCTTCAAACATGGATTGCACCATGAAACACACTTTCTCAGCATAATTATGTAACCTCATACTTGATCAGATTGCCATATATGGTCCAATAGTGCATATTAGCTGTGATATTGCATTTACAGTAGTCTGAGCTCCTCCAAGGTTCATTGAATAAATATATAAACAGCAACATCAAATAGAGATCACAATTCTGAACCTGGTGGTATATCACACTTGGAGGTGAGGCAATGACCTCATCAGGTCATGTGTCTTGGGCGCTTTTTCCAATTGTGGCACTGATAGGATCTGGTGTTGTGAATAGTGGTAGCTGCACTGGCCACATCCAGATTACTTTTGAATATATAGACTCTGCTCATCCACAGCTTTCTGTCGATATATGTATTGTGGCATATGGACCAGGGGGGGGGGCCAAGATATTGAGACATTTGTGATGGGGACCAAACAAGACCACATTCTGTGGCAGGGGAACACAGAGCACTGCTCCCCTGCCACTAAATGTGGTCTTGTTTATTCTCAGCCACTGCTGCAAGCAGCAACACATTTTGCCCACTGTTGGCTCATTCTTCACCACAATACAGGCCTATTATATATCATTAGAAAGGTGGTTTTAATGTGTATCTAATGGTAGTATATTCATGGTTTTATATAGAATACACAAGCTTTGATGCATCAAACACTGATTGTGGCTGGAGGTCATTGCCAGAGTGTATGCACATTACCTGGTCCTTTATACCCACCACTTCATCTATCCAGCTTCATTATTACATTTCAAGGCATTTTCATTATACAGGGCAGAAGATAGTGTTGGAAATGCATTAAAGAAGTGGCATTATCTGGACCTGAACATATTTTTACTTCAATGTATGCCTTCAAATGGCATTCCATTGACCTACACACAACGTCATTGTGTAGAGCTCAAATTTCTGAACCTGACAGTATATAACACTTCATATTAGGCCTGGGAAAACACTGACCTAGGCCCACACTGATCCCCATTAGTGACAAATTGTGACCCAGAGTCACTTATAGTGGGTTATTTGGTGCCTAGCACCCACAGATGTGCTCAGAATATCACACAAATACCCCCATTATATTCTCCTGATCCATAGCTTTCTGTTGATACCACTTTTGTTTGATTTGGTGAACATCATGTGAGGTTGTCAGACATAAATGCTCGGAGCCACACAGGTCACAGTAGAGTCACGTGACCGTGCCGCACGGCATACGCCTGGGTCGGAAAATGCGACCCAGGCGTATGCCGGGCGGCAGAATTCAATCTCCGCTCCAATTTGACTAGCATCATTGACAAATGGGCTACAGAAGTGCAGATGGGTGGATACCTCTGCTATCCCTTTGTCAAATATACATGTGTTATATACCATCAGAAAGCTATATAAGAGCTCTACTTGATGGTGACACTTACACGTTTTTATCTTATCTCTGTAGTGTTCAAAACTCAAGACCTCCTGTAAACCAGAAGGCTAAAACAGGTGTTGAGCCCACAATTCTGCCAATTGTGATGCTATTTACATTGTGTCTTTTGTATTGTGTTTATGCTAATATGAAAGATAATGTTTCAATCTAAAGTCATCAACTTAGTCAATGTTTGGCTTTCACAGCAGATAATCAACAAGTTGCAATAGAGTTACACAAAAATAAACAAAATCGTGTTTGATGAGGTACCCTGATTACCAATAAATGGTGATTTATGTACCATTGGAATCTGCTGGCTGAGCTCTATACAATGGAGATGGTTTTCAAGGGTTTTATGCATTATATAGTGCAGAAATGGACAAACAATGTTAATGAAAGAAGGCTCTGTAAAGCCTGATCTGGTGCGCCAAATAAGCGCCCAAAGCATGATTTGGTGAAGTCCGATGGGCGCTAGTAGATCGCGCTGGCCCAGCGCGATCTACTAGCGCCCGTGGTACCTAGAAAGAATTTTTGAAAAGCAGGCACTTTTTGGCAGTATTTCCCTGGCTGTTTCACCAGTGCTCATCTATATAGCACATATCATATACCATCAAAAAGCCCTTTACAAGCTCTACCACAGGGTGCTACCATGGTTTTGAAGCAGATTTAATTGGTCTGTTAATCAAGGAAATACTTGGATTTCAGTCTTTTCATGATGATATTTCCTTTACTACTTCACCAGATCTCATCCATGTAGCACATATCATACTATATATAAAAGCCCTTCACAAGCTGTACACCATGGTGCTATTATGGCTTCCATTTTTCTCATATTGCACTCTAAATCCAAGGCATACTTCATTTCTACCTTTTTTCCAAGCCAGGATGCATGCATCAGTTGAGGATCAATTGCTCCAGTGACCGCCAATGGTAGATGACATACAAAAACAGATATGATGCTCTATGGTAGTACATAATACGTCAACTGATAGCTGACTAGCCTCTCTCAGTTGCATATGGCATACAAACACTACTACTAGATCATAGCTCTGCAAAGAAACTAAGGGTATAGTATTTGAACTACACTATATCATGTGTTAAGGGTGTCTCTTGGTACAGTGCATAGCCTATAGGCATAGTGTGCAGTGAGCGGCAGATGTGCTGTGCAACCTAGGGTTACACAAGCGCCCAGGGGAGAGGCTTTAGATGTGGTAAGAATTGTGATTAGAACAGATCTAAGGCTAACCCTAAGCTGTGCTATTGGAATCCAGCCCTAACCCTGCGAACATTACAAAATTTTGTATGTGGCGCCTATCAGAAAGCTAATGATGGGTAAGTAATTTTTTCTCACGGGGTCAACTTTCCGACATGCAAGTTGGCAGGAAGGTCACCCCATAAGAAATGATTTCTTCGTTCCTCATCAATTGTAACCATCATGGCTGGGTGCACTGCTTTTTGCAGTTGCGCCACTTCAGGACCTTGAAAGGTCTGGGGGCGGTGGGTGAGTCTTGAGGTGTTGCAAGCTGAGTTAGATCCTGTTTTATAGTGGAGAGCAACACAGGTGTAGCGACATGGTGGTAGTAAGACTAGTGAACCAGAAGCATGGGCACTCGAGCTATATATGTAACCCTAACCTAGTACTAATGCCCTTACAGACCTGTTGTCACACCCCAGACCCCCCGCCAGGTTGGTTGGGCAAGTACAGTATTTCAAAGTAGTATTTTGCATTTGTGGAGAGCATGTGTAACCCCACTCTGACATTACACCCTTCCTACTTGGCTCCTGTACTCTACTAGCACCCTCTTCCTGCCAACTTTTTGTACTTGCATCCCACCTGCTCCCTGTTTGGTTACTGCACACCTCCTTTTTGGTTTACTATACCAACACCAATGTTGTGGTCTGTTTATATATGATTGGTCCAGTACTATATAGGCTGCCTTGTCTGCCTTTGTTGCCCTATCTTAACATTTGGCAACAAAGGTACATTCTGCTCCATCAGTAAATGGGGGTCTTGGGATGCAGTGTAATGCAGCGTACATATCATGATGTAGCACCAGTGACACACAGCAAAGTATTGCAGAACGGCCATGGACTCTACTAGAGTCCCATTGTATGTGTGAGCACATTGTAAGGACACCTCCCAGCAGGTTTCAGCAGGATACAAAATTCTGTGCAGCGTCTTACAGTGTCTTGTAGCTGTTCATGTGAGGTCTTACAGCACCTTGGTATCTCTCTATTACAGTGTTTTTATAATGCATCTGGTGCATGAGAAAACAACTTTGAAGATATAGTATGTATATATATCAAGTTAATGTGAGAGTGCTACAATTAAACAAGGTGTACTGATGTGCACTATAGATATTGAGTAGATTACCAGAGCGCAATGAGAAGAGTGACTTATGGGGGCAGCATAGTAGGAACCAGGGGCCTCCACAAGGGCAAAATAAGCAAAATCAATGGTCAAGCCTGCACACGAGAGGGACAGACCAGCACAAAGTGACATAGCAAGTTGGTGTTGCGGAGCTAGACTTGACGCAACCAGGTAATGCCTACAACAAAGAAACTAATACAATCTAGCCCTAGGACGGTGTCGTATGCTATCCGGGAATCGGATGATTGGTAGGTGAAAAGGGGTGAGGGGTTGGGTGATGTTGATTCCCTGATGCTGCCGCAAAGTGTGTGGGGTTTCCTGCTTCTCCAACAGTGGCTTCGCCGAGTTCGTGACTAAGCCAGGCGGGCTATGATCCTTGAATAACTGCTTGTGTGGTGGTGTGTGGGTGATTGTGGTGTACTGAGACCTATGCGGAAGTCTCGGATGGTGGTTGCCCTGAGTATCTGGGCAGAGTCTCCCCTATACTGGTTGGGAGTGTTGCGTGCTGGCTGCGTAAGGCTGTGAGTGCCTGTCTTCTAGACCCTGTATTAAACACACCCTGTAGTATGTCAAGTGATGTGTCTTCCTGGCTGTAGACCCCGTATTAAACACACCCTGAGTGGTGTGTCAAGTGACGTGTCTGCTGTGGACCCTGTGTCAATGTGCCCTACGGTGGTGTGTTGAGTGACGTGTCATGTTTCTGTCTTTGTACCAGTAGTTGTTGTAAAGTTCCAGTGAACCCCAACTAGTCTGGCAGCTTCAGTGTTCTCGTGTGCTTGTCTTCTTTGTCCGAGGTCAGTAGCTGTCGTAAAACTCCCAGCTGGAGCCCAACTATCCTGACAAGTCCTGTCCTGTGTGCGTGCGTCTCCTGTGTTGTTGTGGCACCAGTAGTTGTTGCAAGGTTTTGGTAAACCTCAACTAATCTGATGGCTTCTGGCTGTCCGTGGGTGCGAGCGCGAGGGTCAGCAGTTGTTGTGTAAGAACCCGTCGGTTCTATCATAACCAGACCTTGATAGGTCGTGCGCGGAGGACGAGTAACCGTCATCAGTAAAGGAGACCGATGTCTCCGAGAACCTCGGAGACCCAGGGCGCATAGGTGCCCTTAGATTAGATGGGCTACATCATGTATCTTACGTAAGCGTACGACGCCCCAAGGTTCGGGCCTTGGGCGTCTGGTGGGGTTGACTTCTACCAACCCCACCATCCTACGAGTACGCTGAGCAATACAGCCCGGTCCAGAGTACTTGCGGGATACCGGGGACCGGTAGAGGTCACGTATACTTACACTTTTTTACTCTAGCCGCGAGAACGAACCTTCGTTCAAAGCATCAGTAGAGCTCGACGTCACCACGTCATCAGAACTCGGACACCTTACGACAGCGTCCTGATATGGACCCCACGCAGCCTTTTGGAACTTCCAGCCGCCCTGAGCGAGCCCCTGGCAACCAACCAGGTTCTTCGCAACCTGCCACTTCGGGCGACGCAAACCCGCCGCCAACCGCGGCTCCTGGGCCTTCGGGCCAACCCCCATCTCCCCGGGGCGATCCCGCACGAAGTTTCGTGCCCAATCCACCCTCAGTGCCGCAGGCAGCTCCTGCGAATTCGCCACGACGTAATACGCTGGAACCCGAGGCTCCGCGCGCACCGTCGCGCACTGGGTCTGTACGCTCGGCCCCAGGGGGCATTCCCAAACATGCCGAGCCTCCCAGGGCCCCCACTACGGACGTTCCGCGTCCCGGATCCACCAGTAATCTTACTGAGGATCTCGAGCAGATTGGTGATACCTGGGCCGATATTAGGCAGAACTCGCAGCGGCGAGAAACGATTCAGCCCGCGCCCGTGTTACGAATCATAGGATTCCTGCGCGACTCGTCGGAACGCTATAAGGCGTTGAGAGAGCAAGTCGTGCTCGCGGAGGCCGAGCTCAATGACCAGCTCGCTGCTTTCGAGCGAGAAATGAGAGAGATGGCCCAACAAGGGGCGGACCATACAGTGGGTCCCGGAAATAACGTCGAGGACGTTATTGATGCCACTCAGGTGGAGGCCCATCTGGCTGGCCCCCCGAGTCCAACACCCAGTGAGGTGCGCCGACAACAAATGGAGTACGATCGTGTGGAACGACTACGCCGGGCTGGACTTGGTCAAGTCGGTCCCATAGCGGGTCCCTCCCGCATCGTATCCCCCGCTCCCGGAGGCCCCGCACCCATTCGTGCAGAGCAACCCCGACGAAGCGTAGCTTTCGGACAGTTCGAACCGTCGAACATCACCGCACCTCCGGACTGGGATCAGTACGAATCGGCGTCGCAGGTTCCCCGGAGAGATCATAGACCTGCCACGTCTACGGCGATACCCCAACAGTTCGTACTGCGACCGCGTCGGTCCATGGCCCCTGGTGTCTCTGTACACCCCGGACTTCCAGTTGTCCCTGAGCAGGACCTAAACCGGTCCGAGGAGCTGGCGTACACCGGTCCCAGCTACGGACCTCGCGACACCCGTGAAGTCCAACGGCTTCTTGGGATGATTGACGAAATGGTCGGAGAGGAACCTACCTCCAGCCCGCCGGCCTATTTAAAGGTCACGAAGATGACCCTCCCGAAGCCGTATGCGGGCAAGGATGATCTCGACGCCTTCGAGATTTGGTTTCATAACCTCCTCGAATTTTTCCGTACACTCCGGATAACTGGCCCTTCCATGGACCGTGATCGTCCAGCCCCTGTTGTAGTTTTAATGTATTATAAACCGTTCATAACCCTGCGGCGCATTACATTATAAACCGTTCGTGTTCGTAATGTATTACGAACACCCCGGGGGCCCGAGGCATCTGCCCGGCACCTGCCAAATATGGCAGGTAGCCCCGGGAGGGCTGTTATCAGTGCCCGGCACTCTCCAGTGGCTTATCTCTTATAGATAAGGCCTCTATCTCATCAACCCGACCTCCCCGGACATCCCGATAGCCCCTCCCATCGGCGCTTTGGCTCCCGCCCCGCCACATCCCAATTAGGAAAGTATACTGAACACCTCCACCCAGGGCAAACTGCCTGGCTCATAGCTCACTTATTAATCCACGCCTGAGCGTCGCACTGGGCGCGTTTTGTGCGTATTTACAAGGGCTACAAACCGGCGTTTAAACGTCAACATTTGGGTATGTATTGGCGGCGCTACATGGTGCTTTAATGGGCGCTTTACAGGAATACTGTGGGGATCATAGCGCGCCCGATTCCTCACGCACAGAGGCGCTCTCGGTATCCCCAGAACGCCCTGAGCAGTGGCTTTCGAACGCGCCATTTGCGGCAAAGATCCGGCCACCCGATCGAGCTCGGCGGCCTGTCCACCTCTAGCAAGGGGCTGGGCAGGCCTAACTGGGCCATATCTCGCCCAAAACACGGCAGATTTCTATGTTCGTGAGCTTGAAACAAAGCTTAAATATGGCGCTTTACAGGGAATTAGTGATTTTTGCGTTCTATATGGTTAAACATTGCCAGGACTGCTAATCAGCTGCTGGTGAGAGAGATGCCTCTTGCGTTCTCGTCTCACCGCGTATCGCCTTCAAATTGGGTGTGCAGCTGCATTATAGGTCTGAGAATACGTTCATGAAATTTCAGCACAATCGAATATGTTTGAATTCCGGTAGAGTGTTATCAGTGTTGGCTTTTATACCTTCATATCTGGCCCCTTAGAATAGCTATGTCTGATCTGGTTCAACAATTATATAGAGCATTTGAACCACATTACAACGCAAAAACAAGCTCAGGAAACGGTGGAAAACTCGTCAAGATAGCGATTTTACAGTGCTACAGCCTTGCCCTGCTGTAGCACTGCTTATATTGCCCTCGGATTCCGGCACTGTCACAGCACTGCCGCCCACACCGTCTTAAGACGGTCGGCGGCTATCCCCTGTGTCAACAGATCTTGTTATATCTCCCTCAATATTTACTCGTTTCCCTTCATTTTTTGTGTGCGGGCTCTCGGCCGATAGGGTGTTCAAGATCGGCCTTTTTAAATTTATTCGGCCCCCTATTCAGCGCGACGCAATGTACTGAGAGTGGAACACTGATAAGAGCATACAGTCATGAGAACCCCAGGCGGAGCCCTGTAACTTGATGGACATATACATACATATTGTAGCCACAATACGAAAAAAGAAGCACCCCAATCGGCGGTCAATTGGAGGAGCTACGCCCATAATAGTGCAGAAGATGCGAAAAAGCAGGAATAAACTGAGCTGATATGGCGTACAAAGGCAAATCACTCCCAAAGACTGTGTATAATCTTTAAATGATTGGGAATACATTTCAAGATGGTTTTCCGAGCAAAGAAACCATTCATGGTGCTATAGAACAAGGAGGACTGTTGGGAGGGATGAGGAGAGAGGCATCCTAATAAAGATGCATCAAGCGGAGAGTCTGTATTGCATTGTACATCATTGGAAATCTGTGAGCTGTAGCTTTCCAGTGGTATGGTATTCATTGCATGGAGATACTATGCACTCTGGAAATCCACCATGAAGGCTTCTTGAGGTGTAACCCCTTTCCTGGCCCTGCACGTCGCTTCTAAGAATGCGCGCAGCTACGTTTTAACTTTTTAAATATTTGTAATAGTTTTAGCTTTAAAACAAGCCCATATACGTACAGATCCGCCGTGATACGGCCAGGATATGACCCGGGAACCCGGAAACGACCACCTGCCCATGTGGACCAGGTACAGAACTGGAACGCGTGGTCCGATTCTCACCGCAGGGTGCGCGTTCGAAGGCCACTGTTCAGCGCTATCCAGGGATACCGGATGCATGTCGGCGCGTATGGTACCGGGCGTGCTATGGCCCGCGCAGTATTTCTGTAAAGTAGCCATCAATATACGATGTAGCGCCGCCAATACATATCCGATTTTGGACGTTTAGATTCCATCCTGTAGCCCTCGTAGATACGCACAGAACGCACCCGGTTTCAACCCGATGCGATAAGTATTGAGCGAAATATGAGCCAGGCAATGTGCCCCAGGTGCAGGTGTTGAGTACACCTGCCTAATTGGGAAGTGGCGGGGGCGGGGGCCAAAGCGCCGGTGGGAGGGGCTCCCGGAATGTCCGGGGAACTCGGATTGATGAGATAAAGGCATAATCTAAGATAGATAAGCCCGGGAACAGTGCCGGGCACTGATAACAGCGCTTCCGGGGCTGCCTGCCATATTTGGCAGGTGCCGGGCACATGCCTCGGGCCCCCGGGGTGTTTGTAATACATTACGAACCGGAACGGTTTATAATGTAATGCGCCGCGGGCCTATGAACGGTTTATAATACATTACGACTACCACAGCTGGTGGATCGTCTACGAATACTGGGCGACTGCTTGGCCGACGACGCGGCCACTTGGCTGTACAATACGGTACAATCTCCTTCCCGTGAACGTCGGGAGTGGTTGTTCGAGGAAGCCATAGTCGGTTTATTCCGACGTTTCATCCACCGAGATAATCATCTCCAAGCTTCTCAGGAGTATGATAATCTGAGATTCGAGCCCAATAAGGGCGGTGTCGCCGCGTTGTACGAACACTTACTGTACATCACCGAGAAGATGTGGGAGAAGCCCTCTCCCTTCCAGATATGTTGCAAGTTTATCGAGACGTTGCCCGTCAGCTATGAGAATACTCTCACTGTACTTAACGGCCTCTCCGTTAAATATAATAGTTTATCTCAGCTTTATCAGGCTGCCCTCGAGATCGAGCAGAGTTCCCGGGCGATACAACAACGCCGTCGCATCCGCGACACCACCCCGGGAACCAACAATCCCTCGTCGTCGAACGACCATCGCACCACCCGTTTGAACAACACCCAGCCACGAAGACCCCCCACGGCGGAGCCCTCGCCTAGGACGAATTCGTCCACCGTAAGGCGACAGGGTCCGTCTCGTACGGCTCCAGGTCGCACCGATCGACCAAGACCCACTCCCGGGCAGGTATCTTGTTCCGCCCCGAAGCCTGCAGCCACCAAGGCAGCATCGCAGTGCTTCTCATGCGGGCAAATCGGGCATTTCGCATCAGACCCGGCTTGCCCCAACCATGGCAAGAAGACCACTCCTGGTCAGCGCATGTTCGCGCAACGGGTAGTGGACGACACCTCGGACAATGAACAACCGGACGCACCCATCGAGACACAGATGGTCGAGTTCGACCTGGCCGACGACGCAGGCACTCCGGAGGACACCCAGGGACTGGATCCAGAGGCCGAAACGGTCCAGGACCTCCCTCAGTCTGAATTCGAATTCGTAGGATCGCAATACGAATCTGCGGACGAACAAGTCCAGTCGGAATGGGAAGATTTCGAACACGACAACACCGTGTATATGGCAAGCATGCAAGTTGAGGCAATCGCCTCAGAAGGATCGGCAAATGAGCCAAGGATCCACAGCATGGCTATTGCCAATGAACGCGGTCTGCGTCACGCATGGATCTATGACGCAAAAGTCCGCAAGATTGAGGACCCGGCGGCTCAACCCCAACGGGTACACGAGGCTCAACGCACGCTATGTGCGGAGATACCGATCAACGGTATTAAAGCATTAGTGCTATTCGACTCGGGCTGCACTACCGACTCCATTACTCCGGAGTTTGCGTATCTGTGCAAGGCGGGCAGGATTGACCTGCAGGAGCCAGTAGGCCTCCAGCTGGGGACTAAGGGTAGTCGTACGAAGATCAATTTCGGGGCGCAAGCCGAAATCGCACTGAGCTCAGTGCATAATACACATTGATTCGATGTCGTCGATATCGACAAGTACGACACAATATTGGGGACAGTATTCTGTCGTAAGTACGGTATTGTACTGGACTTTGCAAACGACCGGGTGTTGGTCGGGAAGCAGAGCATTCCCTTATTCAAGGAGGAGGCCATTTCCTCCAAGACACCAAAACGGTCGTTCAAGGAACCTATCAAGTGGGTAACCGAGAACGGACCGTTGGTCCAATAGGGGAGCATGGCGAAGTCCACAAAAGTGGAACCTCCCCATACGCGCTATGCAGGACCGCAAGGGTCATCGGAAGGGGGAGGGAACGGCAATATGGCCGTGACAATTCCGGTTCGACACCAAGGGCGAGCCGTCACCAGCTCTGCTCCTGTAATTACAGAGCGCATAGTACCGACGATTCACTCGTCGAAGGGTCCACGCAAGGACCGCTTTGGATTCGATGACCCATATGGGGTCAATGAGATGCTAGATCGCATAGCGAGCGATGCATGGGAGTACGAGGAAATCCGACGGTCTCACGTCGGGTTTGTCATCAACGATGACGAGAAGGAGCTGGTTAAACTCCGCGAGAAGTGGTATAAATCCACTGAGGACATCATGCGTCCTGCTCCGGAGGAACTCCCTCCATTCCGAGAAGTGAATCATCGGATTCCTCTCATAGACGAGAAGAAGATCTACCGCTACCACCTGCCTAGGTGCGCCGACGCGATCAAGACTGATCTAATGACAAAAATCAACCGCTATGTGAAAGCGGGATGGTGGCGGCCGGCCACGGTAACGCAAGCAGCACCGCTGCTATGTGTGGCCAAGAAGAATGGCAAGTTGAGAACGGTTGTCGATGCACGACAGAGGAACGACAACACGGTCCACGATTTGACCCCGTTCCCGGACCAGGACCAGATCCGAATGGATGTGGCTCGGGCCCGATATCGGTCTAAGATAGACCTGTCCGACGTGTACGAACAAGTGCGCATTGTGGCCGAAGACATCTGGAAAACCGCATTTGCGACGCCCTTCGGGACGTTCGTGAGCGAAGTCATGCAACAGGGGGACACGAATGCCCCTTCGACGTTTCAACGTCTAATGACCACGCTATTTCGCGATTTTATCGGACGATTCGTACATGTCTACCTAGACGATATATTCGTCTATTCGGACACGCTCAAAGAACATGAGCAACACCTGGCCCAGGTGTTCGAGGTATTACGGAAGGCGAAGCTCTTCCTAAGTCGCAGTAAATGCGACTTATACTCGAAAGACTTAGATTGTCTTGGTCATCGTATCGACGATCACGGACTACACGCTGATACCGACAAAATGAGTCGTATTCGGAGTTGGCGCACTCCTCGATCGTACCATGAGGTACAACGGTTCCTAGGGCTAGTGAATTACCTAGCCCATTTCATGCCTGATGTCACGGCGTATACATCGCCTCTGTCTGCGATGGTCCGCAATGACCAACCATTCGTATGGCGTACGCTACATGACAAGTGTTTTGAAGCTATCAAAGCCTTGGCGTGTAAGGTGCCCATTCTCAAGCCAATCGACCCTCGATTACCCGAGCCGATCTGGCTCATCTGCGATGCTTCCATCTACGGAATTGGGGCCGTGTACAGCCAGGGCAAGGACTGGCAAACCTGCAGGCCCGCAGGATTCTTGTCGAAGAAATTCTCTTCTGCACAGAAGGCGTACCATACGTACGAGCAGGAAGCACTCGCCATCATGGAGGGACTCCTCAAATGGGAGGTGTAAGTGTACGTGACCTCCACCGGTCCCCGGTATCCCGCAA
>NW_007360328.1:1113744-1116989 GCF_000271585.1 Trametes versicolor FP-101664 SS1
TTGCACCGTTGGGTGCAGTGCGGCCGAGGGATCCTGTTGGCGGCGGACTGGTGCTGGTAGGGGAGCGGTGCCCCGTACGGGGAGGCGTACGCGTGCGGGAACCCGCCTTGCGCCATCGGGTGTAGTGGCGCATGCGACGGTCCCGCCCCTGCGTACTGGTTGGGCACCTGGTACGGTGCGGGGAGCTGTTGTTGGGACCCAGCTGAGTCCGGCTGCATCGCAGCGCCTTGCTGCTGAGGCGCGTTCTGCGCCGCCGGGTCCAAGACCATCTCGGTCTGGTTGGAAGTGGGCGAGGAGGGGTTGGACATGGTGGATGTCGCGGGCGGGTGCGTTGTGGGTGGATGGTGGTGAGGTGGCAGAGATCGACTTGCGACATAGCGAGCTCACCGCTTAGGACGGCGAGCTCGCGAGCGCCGGCGGAGTTCGAATCTCTGCCCGATCTGCCAGATCCCCGCGACGCGTCGCGTCTCGCGCCCACGTGATCGCGCTCGTCCATGCCGACGCGCGTCTACTCTGCTCCGTTCCCTGCGGTCGCCCCCGACCAACACTTACTTAAGTGTTTAGTTGCGGCTGCAACTACTTCTTACGGGGTAAACTGCGCCAGTTCTTGACACCCATAAGACGACAATACTCGTCTAGTGCGGCCAAGTCCTTACAGTGCTCGTAAGGTTCCCAGGTGTGGTCTCCGAGCGTCCACCGCACATGGAATTGACACTTTTGTCCGGTCCATTCGTGCCCGACGATTTCGTCCACCAACCATTCCGCGGTATCGTCCGCTCCGAAGTCGTAGAATGCGCGGGCCTCCCGCTTAGGGAACAACGCATCGTCGTTTGCCTCATGTTTCCGCAGTAGGGAAACATGAAAACGCGGGTGAATGCGTCGGTTCTTAAGCTCCGGTGGGAGGTCTAGCACGTAATTCGACGTGTTCGGAAAACTTTCGAGGACTTTGTATGGTCCGATGAACCTGGGCACAAGCTTTCGTGCACGTCCTTTCGGAACTGATAAGTTCTTCGTGGACAGGTATACGAGGTCGCCGACCTCAAACTCCGGCTCAGCCTGCCGGTGTTTGTTGGCGTGATAAGCCTGGGAGATCCGGGACTCGATAATAGCGTCATGAGCGCGTTCGAGGTTAGCCAGAGCTCGCTGGGCGAACTCGCGCACTCCCTGAAACGGAGTATCCGTTCGAATTCCACTCATGGACCGGGGCAAGTATCCGTAATTCAGTTCGAACGGTGCGAAGCCCGTAGTGGAACTCGTCGCTGAATTCAGCGCGAATTCCGCTAGTGGTAACTTCTCGTACCAATCGAGCTGGTCCGGAGAGACCAATGCCCTCAGAATTTGAGTAATGGAACGGATAGTCCGTTCCGTCAGACCGTCGGTCTGAGGATGGAAAGAGGTGGACATCATTAATTTGACTCCCATGAGTCGATGCAGTTCTCTCCAGAACTTCGATGTGAACTTGCTGTCTCTATCTGAGACTATGGACTCGGGTAGTCCATGAAGCCGGACGACTTCACGCAGATATATCATAGCCAGCTCGTCGGCGGTATTCGTAGTATTCACGGGAATGAGATGGACCATTGAGGTCAGACGGCATACTATCACCCAAATGTAGTCGTAGCCGTGCGACGACGGAAAAGGACCAACGAAGTCCATCGAGGTGGACGTCCACGGTTGTCGTGGAATGGGTAGGTTGTGTAGCAACCCTGATGGCAACTGGGTGGACGACTTCACGGTGTGGCAGGTGCCACAACTGAGACAATATTTGTCTACATCCTTCCGCAACGCCGGCCACCAGAACCAACGTCGTACGTACTCCGACGTACGTTGAGGACCGAGGTGTCCCAGAGCCGTATGCGCTTGATTCAGTATCAGCTCGGGAATTGAGCGGCCCTTGTAGATGGCCCGGGGAAGACAGACGACTTCCTCGTCTTGACGGTTCTTGGTGTAGATAATGCCGTCGCGTAATGCAAAGGAACTAAACCCCGCTGGGTTGCCTAATACCTTGGACAGTGCTCTGTCGGCGGTATACCCTTCGCGGATGGCTTGCCAGAAGCCATCATCCGATTCTACGTATTTTCGTAGGGACGGACCACTAGCCAATGCTTCCGCAAGTGTCGGTGATTTTGGCTCGGACGTATTCACGTCGGGGGTAGTTGAAGTGGGTTGATGATGAGCATACTGCTCGGATTCAACTACTCGAGCCTCTACTCGGTCCGTCGGGACTGGAGCGTCCGTGGTACGGGCTTCGCGAGCTGCCTGTTGGCGGGTACGACGTAGAATACGTCCTCCTCGTAGTTCAATGAGTCGGGATTGGGGAAGGTCATCCCCGTCCGGATCCAAACGCGCATCGGCGTTGACCATATCGTAGTCAGGAATCTCGTCATGATAGTTATCATTCTCGTGGTAACGAGATAAACAGTCCGCTACCTTGTTGAGTCTCCCGGGTACGTACGTGATATCGTACTTGAATCGCGCCAGATATTCGTACCAACGAATTTGGCGACGACTCGGGCGTTCTATGCCCTGCAAGAATTCCAACGCTTTATGGTCGGTTACGACGTGTATGGAACGTCCGAGGAGCTTGTCCTCCCATTTGAGGAGTCCCTCCATGATGGCGAGTGCTTCCTGCTCGTACGTATGGTACGCCTTCTGTGCAGAGGAGAATTTCTTCGACAAGAATCCTGCGGGCCTGCAGGTTTGCCAGTCCTTGCCCTGGCCGTACACGGCCCCAATTCCGTAGATGGAAGCATCGCAGATGAGCCAGATCGGCTCGGGCAATCGAGGGTCGATTGGCTTGAGAATGGGCACCTTACACGCCAAAGCTTTGATAGCTTCAAAACACTTGTCGTGTAGCGTACGCCATACGAATGGTTGGTCATTGCGGACCATCGCAGACAGAGGCGACGTATACGCCGTGACATCAGGCATGAAATGGGCTAGGTAATTCACTAGCCCTAGAAATCGTTGTACCTCATGGTACGATCGAGGAGTGCGCCAACTCCGGATACGACTCATTTTGTCGGTATCGGCGTGTAGTCCGCGATCATCGATACGATGGCCAAGACAATCTAAGTCTTTCGAGTATAAGTCGCATTTACTGCGGCTTAGGAAGAGCTTCGCCTTCCGTAATACCTCGAACACCTGGGCCAGGTGTTGCTCATGTTCTTTGAGCGTGTCCGAATAGACGAATATATCGTCTAGGTAGACATGTACGAATCGTCCGATAAAATCGCGAAATAGCG